>NC_140975.1:12437319-12722319 GCF_056783735.1 Eptatretus burgeri | reverse complement strand
TATATGTGTGCGCGTGTGTATATGTGCGTGCGTGTGTATATGTGCGTGTGTATATGTGCGTGCATGTGTGTGCGTGCGTGTGCGTTTGTGTGTGTGTGTGTTTTAATTCCGCTTGTTTTAAATAAAAATAGCCAGGCAGATGAGATGAACGACGGAACCAGCCTTTCTTGCGCTACAACACACTATACACCCTCTGTACCCACATCCAGGGGGTGTGTTCAGTTACCATGGAGATAGCTAGCGCTTGCCAAGCCAGCCGTTCTTTATCAACGTTTTCAAATCGAGTGCTTGCCTGATTGCTTAAGCCACTTGGCGAGAGCTTTCCAAGAAACCTGACAACTGAACACGCACCCAGTATCAAGGTCCATGGGAGAGGAAGGGGTGAGCAATGAATTTCCACAAAATGCGGGCAAAGGGTTCAAACGGCATGACAATAAATTGATGGATCACAGCACAAGGAGGGTAATTGTAGCAGAAGGGTGAGAACCGCGGGCTTTCAGTGCCCATGATGCAGTGTGTGGGCGCCATATTGGTTGGCAAGCAAAACGAGGCCAAATAATCGGCGTAACCTTCCGTTTCCAGCAAGTCAGAATAACAAGATGAACGTGCTGCATTGTTAGAGCGACTGGTGCCATCGTTGCCGGTGAAGTGAATACAACCAGCATGGTGGTGCGCACGGCATTATGGGATAATTCTGCAAACCCTCCGGAGGGTCTCGGCAGGAGGAGTGAAGCTCTTTCAGGGAAGTGGGAGAACCCTGGAGGTGAATGAGGACAGCCGAGTTTAAACCCTTTCGGGAAGAGCTGAAGGCGGTTCACCATGAAGTCAGGGTTTCCGGGTCGTGATTGAGGACGAGGGGGGAGTTTTTTCTCCGGGATGATTAAACTCCAGCTCCGTGTCTCCAGGCAGCAGCACTCGTGGAAGAGGAGACGAGGAGGTATCGTCCTACGAAGAACTACCTCAGCTACTTGACCTCTGTTGATTACATGGCTTTCCAGGTGAGCGGCGATTTCTTTTCACGGAGTTTTACCTGCCTCGAGCCTCGCCTTATCGCCTGTGGTGGCCATTACAGTGGGAAACTATGCTTCACATGCTGTGTACACCCTGTCTTGTGCGTGGGTCAGACCGAGGTTATGAGGGTGGAGTTCGAGCGAGTCGCCGCGAGACAGCCCATGGATCTTCTGAGCATGAAACGGTGAGATTTTCCATCCACGCGACACTCGATTGGTGGCATTTCCTAAACTCTGCTCGGAAACAGACGCCGAATTAAACCTGGTGGTGGTAACTGTGCTTGTGCTTTCATGACTGAGTGTTTTCCGGTGACCAAGTGTCTCCTGATCAATTGTTTTACGGTCCGTTTAATGATCTACACGTGACTTACGGAGTAACAGAATCCGCCCCAGAATGCTCGGCGTGCACGCACAGAAACCTCCACAAACGGCGGTGTTCGGGGAACCATGAAGTGTATTGTGTGTCTCATGAGGATTGTTGCGTAAAATGGCTTCCGAAACTTCTAAAAGAAGCCGAAAATACTTGGAGAAGTACCTAAGAGAAAGGGCTGTGTCCCTGCACAACCAGAGACTTGGAGGACTTTCTCAGCTCGCCGAACGGGAACCTGCTCGTACTGCAAACTCTCAACCATCTCAGCCATGTGGGTCGGTGGAAGTGGAGTGGACGAGCAAGTGCTGCACAAACCCTCGGCAGATCACTACCACTGGATGGACTTTCAACCTCGTGGGAATGTCTCATGTGAACGCTACAGGCTTGTTGATTTAGTTAATGGATGTCGGTAATTGGAAAGATGATGCTGTGCGTCATTACCAAGTAACGGGAACCACCTCTTCGGTCACGGACATCTTCGCGACGTGAAAATACACAAAGCTTGTGTGTCTGATTTGGGTTATTCTGAACACTGATGGGAAGGACACATCTGGGGCTTGTTGTACAGGGTAAGTTTTAAATAATATTTACCACAAATGATGTTGGAAGTGTGGGGGTGCACGAGCAGGAACGAATCACTGAAAAGCCACACACAGCACATGCGTGAAACTCCTCGTTGGCATTCGTTCGTCATTTTGAAAGTCCTGCATTATTGTACCTGTTGATTGTCTTCGAGCCATGCCACCTATTAATCCAATTGCTGCGAGCCTGACATTGCCTTTTGTCGTCCTGTATCCATCCCATACCCCTAGTTACGAGCTCCCGCAGCCGCCACCGGGGCAGCGGCTTGATGTGGCTGCCTGGTTAGAATCTGTCTCCAATGCCTCTGCGCAGCTAGAGCATCAAGCAGCACGCATCGACAACCTGGAACTGCTCGCAGCACATGGGCCTGCTGCCTGGCGGGCTGGGAATGCGTGCGTACCATGCACGCCATGCTCGGCAGGGCACTGACATGGAATCTTTTCAGTTTCCTTAAGTAAAATGAGGTTTCGATCTCACTCACACCAATAGCCTTGATATAATCGAAGTCGATGGAAGTTTTAGATGTTGGGATAGATTTCAATTTGTTTTGCTAAAGTACCTTGTATTTCCTTTATTTTTCCAGATTCATGGTCAGAATGATAGAACATTCACAGAAAACTCTTCTTAAGCTACGGTAAGTCTCCCGTATGCCTGGTGTTGGCTTAATAGCTGGGGTGGTGGGCTTGGGGTCCTTGGATCCTGAGTTCAAATTCCGCTCGGCTGTTGAATTAATAACAGGTGGGGTTGACTCTGCCTGTCATCCTTCCGAGGTCGGCAAAATGAGTACCAGCCTGCTGGTGTCCTGTGTCGGAGTGGCGACCCGTCCAGGATTGTGTCCAGTAGCCAAGGAGACTGCTTAGGCAGCACTAATGCTCTGCACAGAGTTCGGTCCCAATGGATGGATGGAAGTCTCCCATCTCGTCGCAACCTCTCACCTTCTTGTTTTGTCCGTCTCATCTCCCTCCATTTTGTTTGTAGCGATTGGCTGGCTAAATGCCCCCTGTCGGTCTCTCTCAGGAAAGCGATACAAGATCTGAACTTTGAGCGCAAGACGGAGCAGCTTGCCACCGGTGCCAAGTTGCAACAGTTGGAGGAAACGTGGGTCGCTGATATTGCTTTTGTATCCTCATGGATAGACACTTGGGATCTGGTATCTGGGAGGATAACTTTACCGTTGTCAATTTGTTTGATTGACCTTGTGAGACACCTCCCACCTGAACTGCATTTTTTTATTATTATTATTATGACTCTACATTGCAGTTCCTTTATGTGATATCACGGTGTATATATAGCAATCTCACACTCGAATCAATTTGAATTCTTTCCCATCTCCCCCACCACAGTAACTGTAATATTTGCGTAAGTCACGATTGTGACCATTATTACTACAGCTATACCAAGTTGGGGCTGGCAGAATGGCCTTGAGGTATGCACACTCACCTTTAAGCTGGTAGAATCCCGACCCAGCTCGAAGTTGTCATCCCTGTTTTTCACTGGCAGGATGATTCATCGATGTGTGCGCCGTCCCTCGGATGGACGTTAAACTTGGCATCCCCATCTGCCGGCATTAGATGTTAAGGATCCCACGGTTTCCTTTGTGACGAGTAGGCGAGCTATCGCTGGCACCATAAACAAATTCCAAATTCCTGACCGAACTACTGCTGGGACGGCAATGGCAAACTACCTTGCCAAGAAACTGCTTTGGCACCACCGACACTGTAACAGACAGAGTATGATACATAGGAATCGGAATACCAAGCTATTCCACCTGGTTATGTGAGCATTCACAATCTGTGGATACCTGTTTTGATGGCATACGTCCTGATCTGCCTCCTCCGAATGGTTCGTCTTTGTCTCCTCCAGCTGGGTTACTCTGGTGAGCAAGAATTATGAGTTGGAGACCGTCATCGCACGACTGGAAACTGAACTTGCTGCCCAGCGCTCAGAAAAGCAAAACTCTTCACCTTGATTGGTTAACCCTCATGAGAGCTGCTTCTTCTTCTTCTCTACAATATTGTTACGATGAGATCTTCACACCTGGATGGCATGCTCTGTGTCACCGATAATTAAATGGATGTCTGTAACTGCCCGTTGAGTAACTTGCGACCGGACTGGACCAAAAACTTCCGCTTGGGCACTGACTTGGTCCCTCTGTCTCTGTCAACATATTGGTCGAGGCTCATGCAAGGTTCCTGTCTTTTTTTTTTTTGAGAAAAATGTGCAGAATGGTTAATCAACGAATATTAATTAATTAATTCAGCAACCGGGGGATTTTGTGATAGCAGTAATTATTTTTTTAATACTAAATGTCACGTTTGGTCAAAATATAAGGATGTACTTGAGACAACAATGTTTGTCATGTTTGCCCCTAACTTGGCCATTTTCATTAAAAGTTGCCCACAGATGCAAGTGAGCAAAAAGTGTCAACGAATGAACAATTCATTCATTCTGCAGCTTGGTTACCTTCCTCATTCCTTCCCATGACAATGAAGATGCTCACCCAGCAAACCCACACCTTATCAACTCTCCTTACCCAGTGTTCTGTAGTCCTGAGCCAGCAGAATGGGGGCAGAGGTGGTGAACTGGCCTTTGAGCTGTCCATTTTGGGTTTGATTCCCAAGCAGACTACACAAAGTATCATTCTGGCACGGTGTTGCACCATTCCACCACATGCAGCTCCAACGTACAGTTTGAAGTCTCAATAGTTGTGCCTTCTCACCCTATTTTTCCTCCATAATGCTACATAAGAGGAGGCCATGCCTGCTGTTGGCTTGATGGTTAGGGTGGTGGGCTTGGGATCCTAGGGTCCTGAGTTCAAATTCTGCTCGGCTGTTGAATTAATACCAGGTGAGGTTGACTCTGCCTGTCATCCTTCCGAAGTCGGCAAAATGAGTACCCGCTTGCTGGGATGAATGAGCCATTCGAGTATTCTGATTCAGAGTGGCGACCCCATCCAGGATTGTGCCCGATAGCCCAGGAGACTGCTTCGGCAGCACCGGCACTCTGTACAGAGTATGGTCCTAATGAATGAATGGAAGAGGACGCTGTTGCTATACTATAGCAACCACCTGTAAAAACAAGTCAGGTGTAGCTTGGATAAAGGGGTGTAGTTTGCTGTCGAGAAATAAATAAAAGCAATTATTCAGTTAAGACATGAGGATTCTTGGTAAACGAAGAGTAGAATTTTTTTTTGTAAATTGCAGTCTTTTGGCTTTGTCAGACCTCGTATTTACGAGATCACTCCGTTCTAACGACGCGTTACAGTTCCTATCAAACGTACGATTGTGTGGAATAATCGATTCCACATATTTTTGCGTTACTTTCATATTTTATTCCAAAACGTTACACATTTGACAAATCAATTAAATGACGCCGTTTCCAGATAAACGTAACGCCCCTCCCACTGTGACGTGTGAGTTGAAACTCCGCCCTGTTTAACAGGAGCCGTGCTCACTATCGTGCTGCCCGTGGAATGATGCTGAAGCCATCGAACCTTAGCAGCTTGAGTTTGAGGCTTTGACTGAAGGAACGACCACCCAAACCGTGTGAAAATGCTTGTATCTCACAAGTGCTTTACACTGACCTTTAAGCGCTATTACTCTTCTTTATGTGTATGCGTTAAAGTTTACTCATAGTACACAAGTGCTTGCTGGTTGCCAGCATTAGTTGGACGTTAAAAATCCCATGTTATCCTTGGCGAAGAGTGAGTGAGTTATCGCCAGCACCGTGGACAAATTCCACCTGCTCAGATAACCAGCAGTGACACAGCGATGCCCTCAACCAATGATGCTACCCTACAGGTGCTTGATATCTGAATAAGCTTGAATCAATAAAATGGTGTATTTTAAAGAGGTCAAAGCACATTACTTGGCCTCAGGTCTGTTTATAGACATTTGTGTTGTGAAGGATGGAAATTATTATATTAATACGCGAAGTCATATTTTGTGGAGGTTTCTCCTCCGAAACTGCCAGACGGATTATCGCCACTTTCGGCATGCGGGTGCTCTGTGGTCTAATGTACAGCATGGGCTATGTGAGATCGCGCCGGACGGACAGGTTTGGGAATTTTTGGCGATTTTCTGATTTTTACATTCGTTTGCATGGCGACATGTGATGCCACCACTGAGAGGCGTAATGCCACTCCGAGAAAACAGCATCTATAATGTAAAACCCTCTTCTGCACATGCTGACTACCTCAGAAGGTGAATTTGACACAAAACAAGTGAAATCCTTCAATACAGCGCGTGTGGTGAAGCAAATGAGTACACTAAAGTTAAAATATGCAATTTATGCTTTTTCAGTTGAAAAACAATTAAAAAGCGTACTTAATATTTTAATGTAAAAATCTTGTTATTATTGTGATAAGCACCTTTATATATATATAACAGAAGGGATGAAATCGTTCGATACAGCATGGCAGGGGGCTGCAAAAGAATGATGGCATAAGAAGAACTTAGCTTTCAGCGTTCGGCGCGAAATGCAATGGTGGGTGGAAATGACGTCTTTCGTTCGTTCGTACATGAGAGGGGAGCGTTTCTTGGTTTTTTTCCGTCAAGCAATAAATTCAATGGTTTTCACATATATAACACATTAGTTTCACAAATTTCCATTGAAATACTCGGGTATTTCCGTCAATTCTCGCTATTTCCGTCTAGGTTATGCACTGCATCTACCGGACGGCCGTCATTGGCTGTCTTGAGGCACGTGGGGGGGGGGGGGCACCGGAGACGTGGTAGACACCGGCGACATTTCAAACTCGGTGCAATTGTATACAGCGCACGCGCTGTAAAAATGTAACAATAAACAATGTATATAAAGAAATTCCACAAATCACATTGGGAACACTGGATATGTTGACGTCCCAACGAACCCTCACTTTATAAACTTCACGAGGACCATGGGTTTAGCTGGTAAAATATAATCGTAACAATAATAAACTGGAATGGCACTTGGTAGAGCGCACACCTCCGCCAGGCTGAACAGTTTACGTTTTGTATCCCATTCATAGGCCAGGTCTGCATCCGTACCTGAGCCAAAATCAAATCGGCTTGATCTTGTCACCTACACAACTCATCCATCTAGTTTTGTCATAACTTGTCCACAACTTTTTGCGATGTCATGCTACATGTCGTTTTGGCCATGTCTCTCAATAATGAAGAATCACTCAAAATATTCTAATATCCGGATCTGGATCTTCACCAAAATTGAATCAATTCGTCCTTGTTACACACCCAAGCTGTCCACCAAATTTCATACGAATCTGTTTCCAACTTTTTGAGACATCCTGGTCACACAGACAGAGGGGTGAAAACATAACCTCCGTACTTTCGGTGGCGGAGTTAAATATCCATCAATGTACATCCAAACGCTGCGGGGCATTGAGATTGCCCCTGACCAGAAGGAGATATATCCTGGCACACATTGAAAAACTGGGTCCTTGAGTTTACACAGATAAATCTTCCTTATCTGAAGAATTGCAAGATTTGTGCCTAAGGAACTTGTATGGTGATTACAGGTACAATGGTTGTCTCACAGACTGCAATTCTCCATTCATTAGTGAATTCTATCAAAGAGGTGGGTAATGCCCTCCAGAGGAATGGGCCCTTTCCTTCAGGGCATTCCCTCAACATGTTTCTCGCAGGTTTAGGAAGCTTCATAGCTATAACTCGAGTCAGTGTGCTGTTGTCGTGCCTGGACCTTTTACCAACACAGCACCATCCTTGCAACGTTTGCCGGAGGTGTGTGGTCACTGTCTTGTACTTGAATTTGGTGCATGGCTGACACAGGAAGGATATCACAACTGGCTGTCAGACATTTTTGATGTATGGTGAACGTGTCGTCAGTCACGTTACTTTGCCCCTCTTGATCTGGATACGTAAACGACAAAGTTCCACACCATTATGTGAAGTGTTGGTCCAGTGTGGCGTTAACTGACGGGTTGAGTTGTCATTTCAGTTAAGAAAAGTACTCCAAGTGGATACAAGGAAAAAACAAGTTCAGGTTAATCTGAGAATTGACTGATACTAATGGCCTGTCCAATGAAGCAGCACCTGTAAATGCCAGGGAAGGTCTTTAGCTCACGTTGGCCCACCTTTAATCAGGTTAGGTATGGGAGCATGCACCAGAGCAGCACGTCACTGCGTCCACTTTCCGCCGGTACTCCAGGGGCCTCCGTCTGGCCATCCCCATCTCCTTGAGATGCCGATCAACATGCTGCAAACACAAGGCATGTGGCCGACTCGTTGACCTCCTCCACCCACGAGGCTCCCTTGCTGAGAAAATCTAGTGTGCAGGATCAGCATCAGGAAAACGATCCATCTGTCCATACACCCGCATATGACGCTCACGGACTATACAGGTGACCAGTATGCCTTTGGCTTGACAGAACAGGTAGGTAACCACTATGTAGAAATTGGAGAGTTCATAGAACACGATACCCCACACAGTGTTTAAGTAAATGCTTCAATTTTCATAATATAATAATTTTAAAGATCGTCACAAAAAAAATCCGGAAGTTTAGCTCTACTGAAGCTGTCTTATTCGTACAATGTTGAGTCACAGTTTAGGAGATGGAGACTTTATTGATCACCATTGAACGCAGCATCAATTGGCATCGTACATAGCCATATCGGCAGCCTCTTCTTCACCCCGATACTGCACCCTCTCACAGCACACCCACTTCCCTGGGGCTGCACTTGACACCTCCTATTACAAACACCACACGATAGAACACGTCCAGGTACTGTGAAACTGGAGGTTCTTGGAAGTATTATGAAGGCGATTTGTGCTCGACAGTGTTCAAATATATAATTCAATTCACATCAAGGTTTAAGGACATATCAATAAATTAATTCCGGTTTTTATCGCTATTTTACCCAGTGTCTATTACATCGCCCTATCTAACATTTTACATTGGTTCTTCGTGCCAGTTGTTTGTGTCCTTTATAACGTTCTTAAAAACCGGAAGCTTCCTGTTTGGAATGATTTTCCAATTTTGTTTAGCTGCCAGGCCGGCAGATCGAGTAAGAATATTATCTCACTCCTCCTTGCGCATGCGTGATCGGAATGAATTCGGAGGACACGGAAAAACGGAAAACTTGCCTTCCTATTCATGTTCCGATTCGTGTTCAAAATATAACATTCCATTTAAATAAGTTGTTCCTCGATCATAAACTGGCGTTCATAAACCGATAAGACAGACATACAGACGGACGGACATAAACCAATTGCTCTACCCCGCTTTTCGATTTTATGTGGTATTAACCTAAACATAATCAAGTTTACTAACATAAACAAATTGCTCATGTGATACATGTGTAATGTTGAAACAAAAATTTACAGCCTTTTCTTTGTTTTCATTTACATATTTGTGTAACTGCCACGCTTTGTGATCATCCTGCTGCTCACCCTTCACCAAAGGTCCTGGACAAATCCACCTACCAAGTCCACAACCATGAGGTGTAGCGGAGATGGGCCGAGAAAATACCTTCCAGACAGACAGGGACAAACTCATAGTCAGGAGACCATCAGGAATAAATCATTTGTGGAACTGTCTTGTCTTTCTTCTCATGTATTTACTCTCATTTACTCTGTTTATCATGCATTGGTGGCGACGTGTCGGTGCCTGATTGACATCACAAACATGTATCCGAACATCTGATGTGGTCCTATCAGATCTCGTGTGAAATCACGGGGATTATTTTCAGAAACGTTCGACTTACCCTAACTTTCCTCACCGAAACGGGTGAAATTGTCCATTCCTTTCACAGATATCCTCACCCGATGTGACCAGTGTACATCAGGGTTCCTTCAATCTCCTGGTAAAATGGCCTTGATCTCTCTGGTCCCATCAGCCTGATCACTTGAACCCACATATAACAGTGAGAAACTAGAGGGGGACTCGGTAGAGCGCATACCTCCGCCACGTAATGCCTGATCTACGACAACATATCGGGCCCAATACATTTTTGAAATATCATGCCATACAGTACAACGTCATTTTTGGCCGGATCTCTCAATGGTGACGAATCACTTAAGAAATTAAATAATTCTCGTATCCAGATCCTGATTCGGATCTTCACCAAAATCGAATCAATTCTTCCATGTCACTCGCTCAACATGTCCACCAAGTTTCATCCGAATCCGTTTACAACTTTTTGAGATATCCGTGTCAAATAAGGAAGCAGAACTTGGCTAGGGTTCAAAACACCGACCCGACCCAGAGTCACAGCAGAACCTCTCACCATGACAACTCCCAGTTTGAGGGTGAGCACGAAACAAACACAGCATATTCACCTGTGGACGAGACATTCTCACAGAAAACACAATCGCTCCGCACGTATACAATTACCCAAGCTACGTACCAGCCTTGCCAATGTCCATGTGCCCCTGTATCCCCAATGCTTCCAGTTACCGATCCATTTCCAGTTTCAAGCTATCTACTGTTTCTGCAGCCATTACCTTTCCAGAGGGACGATTCCATGCATTAACTTGTCTTGTCAATTATTGATTTGTCAATCCTATATTGTCTTGTGTTTGGGTATCGATTTTGGCCTGTTGGTGAGCACACTCATGCACTGCGAACCCAGAGGACGTGGGTTCAAATCGAGCAGCATGCCAGAAGGCAGGAATGTTTGGGATTTGGATTCTCATCTTTAGGAAGTTTCATTCGTTTCAGGAGAACTGCCACATCACAATTGGATTGTGGTAAAACAAAAACCCAGCTGGCCCACCCATTAACGACCTTCATGGCAAATGTAGATAATCTACCTGTCCCACCTGGTTTGGTCGATATAGCTGACTCTTATTCCCTTCCCTTCTTACAGGAGGTCATTCTGATTGATTCTGTGTCCTTATAGATCCGACCCTTCTGTACTTCCAAAAACTAACAAATTAAATTATATTAATTTCATTATTTTTCTTTGTCTTGCGAAAGAGAATATTGAAGTGCAGTGCGTTCTACTTCTTTATGAATATTGTTCCCATTTACTAGACCTTACAACCCCACTTTGCTTTTCAGCTCGAATGACGATGGATGTACTGGTTGGTGTATAACGTACTGGACGGTCGATGGGAATTCGTGGAGAAACACCTCCTAGCCGACAATGGAAGGACAACTTTGGGAATGCTCTCAGCACGAAGCTTCCACTTAAGTTTGAATCCGCATGGAATTGAACCGGACTCGAGGAATCATGGTTTGCAAAACACCACCAGCGTTAATATTTTAGGGGCACCTGTCGTGGGTATTGTCCAATACAGTTCGAAAGGAAGTTTACGGACAAGTGTGATGAACAACTCCAAGCCCAGTTTCCATGCGTCTCTGATAAAGTCCGTGAATGATTAACCTTTAAAGAAACATTCAAACACAAATGGTATCGTTCGAAAGCTTGATTATTTGATGGGATTTATGGAGGAAGACGAGGGTAGAAGGTCCTGATGAGTTTTTTTTTAAAACTTATAAATTATAATTGATGTTGAGCCGTCTCATCGACAGCGGTCTACAATGCATCGATTTTAAAGGCTAACCTCTGAGTTTTCCGCACTGTATGTAGGACAGAAAACTGCAGGAGACTTTGATATGACGATAACTGTAGTTGGGCGAGGCCACAGTGCTGGATTAATTTTACAGGTACGAGGGTTCATCATTTATGGTCTATCTACAGCTCTGACGTATCGTCACCTTTCCTTTGGAAGGGACTGCAAGAAGGTGTCAAAGCGAACCAGGCCTTCGTCATCCCGTGACGTGTGAGTATGATGATGTACAGAGTCAAAACGTATGGAGTAATATTGGGGATCTATCTCTGATCTGTTATTTTGTTATTTATTTATTTGTATGCAGCCTGTGGCTGCTTGGCAGCAGCATTTTTCTGGCTGCGCAGCTGTGCCGCTGATGCATTCCCCCGTTACCAGGAAACTGGTTCATATTTTGTGGACCTCAGAAGGATGACAGGCTGAGTCAACCTCCTGGTGTTAATTCAACGGTTTTTAAAAAACACGGGCTTGAATGCGAGACCCTAAGATCTTGAGCCAGCACCAGGCTGTCTCTGATCGGTGGTCTGCTATGATAGGAAGGGGGCCTCGTGGTGGAATATTTGCAACCCATGAACGTTTTGCTCTTTTGTGGTATAGATCAGAGAATGTGATGATTTGTTCGGCTTTTCCGTCTGTCTCAGCTGGACAATTCCATCGACGATCCTTGTTTTTGTGAAGAGGAACTCCAATATTTGTTCAAACATTCCTGGTTAGATATTAAAACTCTATACGGCGGTACCACCGTGGGAACCTCGACCTGAGAACCAGGTGTTCGCTGTGTTGTGCAACAACAAATTGTGATTGAAACTTGTTGACGACGTCCATCCAATCCTGTCTTCAATATTCTAAATAAATAAGTGCATGAGGAGGGATAATTGGATTTAGGATTTTGTGATCATAAACATCCTTTTATCCCCTACTGATGTGGAACCGCATTCAGCCATCTTGGATTTGAGGTCATTTTGGTCTCAGAATTTTAAACGAAGATGCATAGTACTTTATATTAATCGTTAAGTTATCATTGTTGTTATTAAATCAGAGAAACAAGTGATTATCATGGTGAGTCTTCTTAGAGAAGTCTTCAACAATTAACTAGCCAGATAATCTAATAAGGATAACGATGTGGAAAGAAGAAAATTCTGAAGTTTTTGGAGACCATCATATTATAGTTACTTCCACTACCGAAGGTGGACGGAGGTTATGTTTTTAACCCATGTTTGTCTGTCTGTTTGCCTGTGAGTTGGATATCTCAAAAGGTTATGTTGGGATTCACACGAAACTTGGTGGACAGGTTGGGTGTTGTGACGAGGACGAATCAATTCAATTTCGGTGAAGATCCGAATACAATAATTCTTTTAGGTGATTCTTCACCATCAAGAGATGGGGCCAAATACTGAACTATAATACAGCATTATATTTCAAAATATTATGGATTAGTTGATTCCATCGATGGAGACCATACTCTGTGTAGAGCGTTTGTGCTGCCTAAGCAATCTCCTTGGTTACTGGACAGAATCCTGGACGGGTCACCACTCCACCACAGTATGCCAGCAAGCTGGCACTCATTTTGCAAGCCTCAGAAGGACGACAGACAGAGTCCACACCACCTGGTATTAATTCAACAGCCGAGCAGGATTTGAACTCAGGATCCTAGGATCTCAAGCCCACCAACCTCACCATGAAGCCAACACCAGGCACATGAATTGGTTAGGTGACAAGAACAAGCCAATTCGATTTTGGTTCAGGTCCGGATGCAGATCTAGCCTATCAGTGTGATACAAAACTTAAACTGTTCAGCCTGGCAGAGGTAAGTGCTCTACCGAGTGTCATAGTTTATATCCTAACTATATGTGGGATCACTCACCATATATCTTTGATGTCCGGCGATCCCACGATGATATTGTAGATGTTTTGTGAGCCTACCAAGGATATATTGGATGTCCTGCGAGCCCACGAAGATATTTTAGATATCCTACGAGCCCACCAGGAAATATTAGATCCTGCGAGTCCACCAAGATAATCTTAGATGTCCTGTGAGTCTACGAGGATAGCTTGAATGTCCTGCGAGCCAATCAGGATATATTGAATGTCCTGTGAACCAATGAGGATCCCTAAGATATCCTGTGAGGCCATCAAGATATCCCAAATTTCCTGCAAGCCCACCAAGATATTTTAGATGTCCTGCGAGGCCACCAAGATATATTAGATGTCCTGTGACTCCACCAGGATATATTAGATGTCCTGCGAGTCCACCAGGATATATTAGATGTCCTGCGAGTCCACCAAGATATATTAGATATCCTGCGAGGCCACCAAGATATCTTAAATGTCCTGCAAGCCCACCAAGATATTGTTGCGAATTCGCGCCCGTCGGCGTGCGGACGGCCGCGTCACTCAAATCGCGGCACGTCGCCCACCGGACGGACAATTCTGTCATGACCCTCTCGGAACAACGCCGGGAGCTAGTCACGGGTGGGGGTTTAACCCCACCACGACCGTACCAATTGCCCACCCACGCAGGATAGGGTTGCTCGCCAAATTCGATCTACCTAAGTACCTGCGCGGATGGTCGACTGGGCGATCGTACCACGCCACAGGCCGACTCCAGACATGAACCGCTTAAGCGGTCCGTTCCGTGCTACAGTGATAACCGAGCGGTGTTATCGTCGGCCTTGACGGTTCCCATTAATTACTGGGATGTTGCACCGACTACGAACCCCTTTCGGTGATGCAAGATGGAGGGTCAATCGAGAAAAGACAAAGCGAAACGGGCACAGTTCAACAAGCAAGCATTTTATTCACACGCACACACAGACATGCACGTAAGGCACGTATTTACAGCAAAACACAATCAAAATGCACATAAAGCAATTAAAACAAAAGAAACGATACAGAGCTACAACCGAATACGCGTACACACGGCAACACTTAAACAGTTCTACTTTACGAGACACGGCGCCACAAGATCCATACAAAAACCCCAAAGAAAAGAAAGAAAGTCGCGACTTCCCTTTGGCTGGTGAGTCCCTCTCCCGCGACCGTCAGCGTGGTCACGCCCAGCCCCGACCTCTCTCGCGGCCGGCGAACCCTCTCCGGCACTCCACGTCCGGACGCACAGGTCCACCTCGCAACGGGCGCCGCCGCGTCTCCCGTCCGTGCCTTCGTGACAGGGCCGCTCGCCAAGGCGCGGGCACAGGACCTCTTCCTGAAGACCAACTCTCCACAAAAACCAACCGAACCACCAGCCAAGACAAAGAGGAAGAAAAAGCCCTCGCGCGCCCACCCGTCCGTCTTTTATCGCCCGGGGCTCCGCCCTTCACCCCGCCCCGTTCTCAGCTCCACCTTCCTTCGAGAGGGTTCCCGAAAAAGGGCGTTCCCTCACGCTTTCCCTCCACCCCGCTCCGTCCGGGGGCCGAGGGAGTCAGTTTTGGCTCGGAGCCAGAGAATTATTCCCCCAAAAAGAGGCCCCACCTTTACATGACCTCTGACCTTTGACCTGCATTGCTCTTCCTCCACTCCAAAGCGCGGGGAAGTCAGATGGGAAAAACAGGCGGCAAAAGCCCACCGAGCATCCTTGTTGGTTTTTGTTTGTTCCTCCACAGAGATCGTAACCGCACGGTGCCTGTTGAATGGCAAGTGGCGAAGATGTGGTAGCATAGATAGTGGAGGTGGCATGGTTGCAGTGTGGTTGGCGCTGTGATGGGGATGGCGTGGTTGTTGAAATGTTGTGTGTTTGAAGTAAAAGATAGAAAAAGAAAAACACCTAACTCAAAGGATCCCAGCCCGAATGGATCACATAAATTCCCTCTATACAACAGGTTTGGGCTAACTACACATGTACTTAGAGATATCTCACCTTCGGGCCCTGAATGGTGGTTTGCGAATTTCCACAGCCGTAACAATATATTAGATGTCCTGCGAGTCCACCAAGGATATATTAGATGTCCTGCGAGTCCATCAGGATATATTAAATGCCCTGCGAGTCCACCAAGATATATTAGATGTCCTGCGAGTCCACCAGGATATATTAGATGTCCTGCGAGTCCACCAAGGATATATTAGATGTCCTGCGAGTCCACCAGTATATATTAGATGTCCTGCGAGTCCACCAGGATATATTAGATGTCCTGCGAGCCCACCAGGATATATTAGATGTCCTGCGAGTCCACCAAGATATATTAGATGTCCTGCGAGTCCACCAGGATATATTAGATGTCCTGCGAGTCCACCAAGATATAGTAGATGTCCTGCAAGTCCACCAAGGATATATTAGATGTCCTGCGAGTTCACCAGGATATATTAGATGTCCTGCGAGTCCACCAAGATATAGTAGATGTCCTGCAAGTCCACCCAGATATATTAGATGTCCTGCGAGTCCACCAAGATATATTAGATGTCCTGCGAGTCCACCAGGATATCTTAGATGTCCTGCGAGTCCACCAGGATATCTTAGATGTCCTGCGAGCCCACTTGTAGAATATCCTCACAGGATATGTGCACTCTCCTTTGAGCTGTCTTGCCCGAGTTTGAATCCCAACCCAGATATGAACTGTCGGATTGGTGTTTCACAAGCAGGGTGAGGCCACCAACTTGTGCACCATCCGTCAGATGGACGTTAACCTGGAGACTCCTTGGATCCTGCAGGGTGCACACGGTCCACCACCAACCACCTTCTGGTGAAGCTCCCAAAATCCAGGATCACTGTTCACTTCCACTTGTTCGTTCCTTTTTTCCCCCCACCCGTGTAACCAACCTCCACATTCTCTTCCATCCCATTCTTCCCTCCAGGTCTTCAAGACAGCTGTTCACCACCATTTCAGATCATCCCCAATCCAAAACTATCTTTTCTATCCTGGTTAACCCTCCGCTCTGCCCTCTCCCTCATCCTTTCAAATTTCCAGTTTTTCCCTCCTGAGAGTTCCCTTCTGAATCCATTCTGTCCACCCCATGCATCCTTTCCTTCCCCCATTCCTCCCCACACCCATCATTTGTCTAAGTTTCCCTTTATCTTGTCCTTCAACTCTGTCAACTCCATTGTTAGTGCCCCCCCCCCCACATACCCCCTAACACCTCAAAATCTCCAGATTATTTATTTTGTTCTGTTGCATCCTGAACCGTTCAGTGTTTTCATGGTTCCACAAGCCTTGACTCTGTAGACAAAAAAGGGACCCGTACACCAACATTGGACGTTGGCAAATGTTCATGATCCTACAGTGTCTTTTGCAAAGACAAGGCAAGATAAGGCAAGTTATCACCGGCACCCTGATGTTTCTCACGCAGGGTGAGGCATCAATTTGTGCCCCGTCCATTGCAAGGACGTTTAGCTGGAAGACCCATCTTCCAGCATTGGTCGTTCGTGGATTTTGCTGATCCCACAGTGTCTTTTGCGAAGAGTATCAGCGAGTTATCACTGGCACTCTGACTGGCAGGTTGACCGAGAGGTGTGCACACTCACCTCTAAGTGGTCTAGACTGGATTTGAATCCCGGCCCAGCTATAAACTGTCGTCCAGGTGTTTTACAGGCAGGTGATTCATCAATGTGTGTGCCGTCCCTCGGATATACGTTAAACGGGCGTCCCATCTGCCAGCATTAGTTGGTAGACATTAAAATCCCATGGTGTCCTTAACGAAGAGTAGGCGAGCTATCGCCAGCATCATGGCAACATTTCAAATTCCTGCACCTGCATCGAGCATCCTCGGACCGAGTTCAGGTTATCAGTCCACGATTGGTTCGAATATTGATGTTTCTCGACTTGTGAACCTCCTGAAGGTCGGTCAAGAGTAAGGACCTCAATTATTATCATTATTGACTAATATGAACCCTCCTGACTCCTTGGAACTTTCAATTTAATGGAAATGTTTGTTTAATTTATTACCTCTGCCACCGAAGGTGAAGGAGGTTATGTTTTCACCCCTTTCTGTCTGTCTGTTTGTCTGTCTGTTTGTGTACAGGATATCTCAAAAAGTTGTGGACGGATCCTGATGAAATTTTTTGGACTGGTTCGGTTTGGACTGAACAAGGACGAACTGATTAGATTTTGGTGAAGATCCGGATCTGGACTTGGACACGAGAATTATTTAATTTTAAAGTGATTCTTCACCATTGAGAGATTGGGCCAAAAACGATATTAGTTCTGTATCGCATGATATTTCAAAAATGTATTGGGACCGATATGTTCTCGTGGATCAGGCATAATGTGGCGGAGGTATTCGCTCTACCGAGTTCCCTTGTCGTCTCAATATGGTTTGGTATCAAGAGTTTTTTTTGCTTGAAGAAAATCTAAAACATTGATGCATTAACTTTTTGCTCTTCAGGTTAATTGACATGAAGTTCTTCTGGAGAAAAGCTCCCATCGGTAAGACCTTTGTTTCGATCCCAGTTTGTTGAACTTTTGAATCGTCTTTACTGTACAACTCAATGTAGTACAATATACTCTATTCCACCTTGCGATCAATGATGCCTCACACATACATTGACTAAATTGACCAAAAAAAAAAAAAACCAGACCAAGTTGTCTTTATGCACCGATAAAAGTACCGTGATGGTTGATTGAGAAATTCTTCATGTATTTCATTGTGTTTCTCTCTTTGATTTGAATTTGTAATAATATTAATGTTTTTTCAGAAACTGAACGGCAAGTGCAAGCGAATAAGAATGTCTTCAACGACAGTTTCCATTACAAGGTGAGTGCGTGCGAGATTTCAAGGAAAGGGACGCCCGGCCCATCATGACTGGGCCATTGCATTTGAAATGGTGCAAAAGATAAGGTTCGGGTTGAGACTTGAGATCACCCGTGGCCCATCGAGTGACGCAGTTAATGCTCCTCTACTGCAGAAGTGCACATTTGTGACATTTTTCTGAAAGTTTCAGGGCAACATTGATTTCTAAATCGTCTTCCATGTTCACCTGACTTGTTACCCCCACCCCCACACGTGTATATGCAAAGCAGGGAAAAGCAATTGGTTCAATCTGTCTATCTTTGAGTTTAAACACAAGCTCAAATGAGCTAAGATCCTCGTCCTCTTGATGACGTCATAAAACGAATATGACGTCATTGTGATGTATCAGGTTTGCGATAACTTATCTTTGCTAATGCCCGGCTTGATTCCCGCAAACAAAATTCAAACAGCTTGCCTAGTTTCGGAGATAATGGTATGGGCGATTTCCATTAGTGGCGATATTATGATGTCAACTTTTTTTCTAGGAAGAATTTCCAAAATCTGAGATGGTTACTGCCTGCGCGTGGGCTTTCTGCATATACATGGCAAGTTTCACGAAGATCTGATGAAAACTCTGGGTTGTGAAACAAAAAATGTCAAAAAATAGGAATGACGTCATAAAAATTGATATGACGTCATAGTAATCTATCATATGTGCGATAATTCATCTCTACTAATGCCCTGTTCGATTCCTCCAAACAGAATTCAAAAAGCTTGCCTAGTTTCGGAAATAATTTTTTTGTCGATTTCCATTCGCGGAGATATTTTGACTTCATAATTTTTTTTTTCTTGGAGGAATTTTCAAAATCGGAGATTGTTACTGTCTGCGCAGGGTATTTTTACATATATATGCCAAATTTCAGGAAGTTTTGATGAAAACTGTAGGCTGTGAAACAAAAAAGTCCACAAGAAGAAGATGAAGAACAACAACGTGAGTAAGACTTGGAGATCCTCCACGAGGATCAAAAAAAATCATTTAAAACAGGAAACTTCGCCTCTCACGTCTTCATAAAGGACACAAACAACAGGCACGAATAACTATCTTAACATGTAAAATACGGCGTATTCAATATGCTTCAATGGTGATAAACTTCTCATTCGATTCTTTGGATTTCATTTTCCGGCAGTAGTCTTCCACGGAACATGGTGTAAGAATGTTGTCCTTTCCTCCCACGTCCCCTTTCTCAAGACTGCATGGGGTAGTGTTTTATGAACTCCCTACTTGCTTCTGAGACTCTCTTCCATTTCATCATGTGGAATAAAATGGAAAGTGATCGGTTCAATAACATTGAGGACGTTCAAAGTTATGTGACGAGTTTGCTACTTGGTATTTCGTGTTAAAGGGTGGTTAAAAAAATAAAATAAAAAAACATGGCTGAGGCTCATGGAAGAGTGTGGTGATGGAGGGTGAAAGAGCAAAAAACTCACAGTGGGTCAACAGTTCAATACAACAAGCAAATTAATGAACCAACAGACAACAGGGACTGAGGGAGGGGGGAGATAGAGAGAAGGTGAGAAAACACTGCGACCTCATTCAGGTATAACGAGCTGATAGATTAGGTAGGGTTAATAATAGTGGTAGTAAAGATTGCGGGCTGGAATCGGGGATGACATGAGATGATGTGAGTCACCAACTTGAAGCTCTGGAGGGAAGTACTCATTATCAAGTACTCATCAACTGGCTGTACTCATTATAATCTGGGGATTGCAGCTTTTGGTTTTAATCTCCTTTGGTCTGTATCTGAACGTGGAACGAGGCCCTCCAAAGGTCCAACCACCCATCTTCCCATTTTTACATTTATCCTTGGTTGACCGACTTGTGATGTCTTCAAAGCCCAAGCATCGGTACATTTCCAGGCATTTCACATCATTGAATCTCGACTCAAAAGGCGCCATTGAATCTCTACCATATAAGGATTATTACTGAACCCCCCACCCCCCCCCCCCCATCTCCCGCCTATGTAGAGTCCCCAAACAGCAAACAGTCAAAGCTCGTTCATTGTGATATTTCCCGATACGTCTTTCAAATACTCCAGAAATTCAAGCCTGCTAAGTCGGTAACGGCAAAACCACTCATTATCATGAGTGATGCTAATGGCAGCATCCTCTGATGGATTTGTGGCTTCCCTGTTTGAAGTTATCATTTGAATCCAAAGCTTTTACCTCATAATGCTTTAATTAATCTGATAATAATCATAATGCTTGATAAATTAATAATTGAATTAATCTGAAAGTACACAACGATCTATTACTAAAAGGAGAGAGGTGTCCGTCCGTGTGTCCATCACTCTTTTTTTTTTTTAAAGGGTTCCTGCTGTTGTAGAAAAATGAAAATGATACCATTATAAAGATAACTAGGAGTAGAGTCTCCACTCTACCGTAGAGCGCATACCTCTGCCATGTAATGCCTGATCCACGAGAACATATCGGACCCAATACATTTTTGAAATGTCATGCAATACAGAACTATATCGTTTTTGGCCTGATCTCTCAATGGTGAAGAATCACTTTAAAATTAAATAATCCTCGCACCCAGATCCGGATTCGGGTCTTCACCAAAATCGAATCAATTTGTCCGTGCGACACACCCAACCCGTCCACCAAGTTTCATCCGAATCCGTTTCATCCGAATGACAGCAGAAACCCTTTCGAATAAAGTGTGACAGACACTGAAGGAGCACACAAAATTATGTCAAGTAATACTTCTGGAAACAATAGAAAAAATATATTTATATTATAGTACACAGTTTGTTTGTGTTTTCGTTTGTTTGTTTTGTTGCCAAGTAACAAATCCGACAGACCAACATACTTGGTGAAAAAATATTTTTCGCCGAGTAACAAACTCACGTTACAGACACTCAGACTCAAGCGAACGACTTTGCGAGGATGCTCTCGATATTCCATAAATAATTATCAAAAGATTTTTCGATGATGATGATTTATCTCTTTTTACAAGTTATGCCCAACTACCAGCTACAATATCATGACAGCACCACACATGAACGTACGCACACGGGACTACAACTTTACCGGGCACAGAAAACACCTGAAGTTGGTTTCCAGCTCAGATGACAAACTTTGTTTTCCCAAATTATTTTCCTTTCGGCATCTGCAAGGAATGTATACATTTTGAAAACCCTTCTCTGATCGATTGGTTCACCCAATGGCAGAGCATCGGGTTATTTTTAAAAAAAACAATGATGAGCCATCGACTACGGTGTGCAAATTGAATAAACAATCGATGGAAACAAAATGGCGCCCATGACCCACGTGACCAGAACTTTCCAGGACGCGCCATGTTGCTACATCTAGTCCAGAAGGACTCCAATATGTCTCGCAGCGGGTTATGAGATTTATGGATAGATTCCATTGGAAGCTTTTCCAGCATCGATTGAACTTGTGATCTTTACGCTGCATAAAGATCTCCTCTCATGCACTTCTGATGAGGTTTGGTGAATATCTCTTGAGATCCCAATCATAGGACATTTCCATATTAGAGAATGAACATTTATCAAGCTGAAGGTCTGTGGTTCCAGATTTGGCCTGTGTCTTCCCAGCTTGCGGTTCTTTCTGGATCGTGACTCAAACTCGGTACATAAGAAGTCAGCGTAATATCCCTTATTCGGCGATTTCTAAAAAGTTTAAAAAAGTTTAAAAAAAAAAGTTGTCAATCTGTTCAGTTGTGGTTTATTTCTTTATTTTGTTTGCAGGAGAACTACATAAAGACATCAAAGTACAACATCATCACCTTTCTACCGATGAACTTGTTCGAGCAATTCCAGCGGGTTGCGAACATATACTTCCTCCTGTTACTCATTCTACAGGTTTGTTATCAGTGTATCGCAAGCTCGTCCTTGCATCGCAATTCCATTGAAAGGTTATTGAAGCAACGTGACGATAAGAGTGCAAAAACTACTCCTTCTCAACCACTTTATTTCTCCCCAACAACCACAGCTGGTGCCCATCATTTCATCCCTCGATTGGTTCACGACCGTGGTACCTCTCGTGGGAGTCATCGCAATCTCTGCCATCAAAGATGGTTCCGACGATTATGTAAGACACATATATCTCTCCATCTCATTCGCACGGTGCTCACATTGGTCACCGATGATGATCTACTTGCTCCAAGTCTGGTGGTGGCTTTAAACGGTTAAGGTGGCTGGCTCAAGATCTTAGGGTCTTTAGTTCCAAGCCCCTGTTTAACCATTGAAGTCACACCAGGTGGGTTGACTCAGCCTTTCATCCTCCGGAGGTTGGCAAGATGACTACCAGCTACAATATCATTACATCCATACGCTGTGCAGAGCATTGGTACTGCCTTAGCAGTCTCCTTGCTTATTGGGCACAATCCTGGACGGGTTGCCACTCCGACACAGGATACCAGCAAGCTGGCACTCATTTTACCGACCTTGGAAGAATGACAGGCAGAGTCAACCCCACCTGGTATTAATTAAATAGCGTGTGTGGGATTTGAACGCAGTTTCTGAGGACCCCAAGCTCACCACCCTAACCATTAAGCCAACACCAAGTATAAAATGAGTACCAGCTTCCTGGTCACAGGGGCACTGCATCAGCGGTGCAGCTGTACCCCCAGAAAATGATGCAGTCAGCATACGCAGGCTGCATACAAATAGATAAATAATATCTACTCGCTCCGATGGTCGCATGACCCCCTGTAAGACAAGCGATGTATTTGAGGAAGCTATCGTAAGGAGCGGGGGGGGGGGGGGGGGAATAAGAATTTATGTACAGGACTTACTGTTCACTGATGCAATGACGCCGTGAGTGTTCAATGTGCTCTGACACGTCGCACAATATCAACCCAGACCTTGGTATTATGATTTCAAGACAATAGTACAATGAAAAGAATGGTGTCACCATCATCATCTTGTAACATAAACCAAATGGTGAGATAATTTTTTTTTTACCCCTTCTTACCTGACATCTGTCTTCCTCCCACTCTCTAATCATTCTTGTTCTAGATTCGTCATAAAAGTGATCACCAGGTCAACAGCAGAAGGACCCAAGTGTTGACAAATGGCGAGTAAGTTTGTTTTTGTTTTTTTTCTGTCGTTTCCCACAATCATATTTGTTTGTGACAATTCATGAGTTCAAACGAATTTTAGACCCGGTGGAATGGAATGTGTGTACCCGGCTAAGTCGGCGTAGGTCCAGGGTATATGTGCATCCATATTCGAGTTTTACAAATCGTGACATGTGCCATTGGTGGCTGAAGACCTGGCGTAGACAAGACTAGAACGCCACTCGGAAGAGCGCACACCTCCGCCAGGCTGAACCATTTACATTTTGTATCCCACTGATGGGCCAGATCTGAATCGATTCGTCCTTGTCACACACCCAACCTGTCCACCAAGTTTAGTCCAAATCCATCGAAATCCTGTTCTCAAATAGACAAACCGACAGACAGACAGACAGACAAACAGGGGTTCAAACATGACCTCCGTCCACCTGAGGTGGTGGAGGTAAATATGAGAGAGATGGAGACATTCTGGTGAAAGTTACACTTTTTACACTCTTTATGGAAATGTAAATGCAGTTGAAGGATTGTTTCGATGCTCCCAGGTACTAAGAGACATGTCTATTATCAACATTCATGGCTGTGTCCTCCCCGATGGTGCATCACCTTGATGTTCATCACAGTCACTATCTCCAGTTTTCTCCTGCCACCCCTACACCATAAGGTCTGCATGATGGTCAGGAAGTTTAAAAAAACTGCTGTCTTATCCATGCCAAGATGGACAATATCCTTCTACTGTTAGTATTTCTTTCATGGCACAAATTGTTGCCACCTTCTTTGTGGGGTTGGACCAGGGAATGTTTGTGGCCCAAGTCTTTCGCAAACCGACTTGTCCAGGTCCGACATTCGACCTTGGCAGGAATTTGACGGTGATATCTCGCCTATTCCTACTGAAAGACTCCTTGAGATATTTAATGTCCATCAATGACCAGTGCTTGCAGATGGGTGCACTGGAACAACGTCCATCCGAGGGAAGTCTCACTTTGCAATGCCTGTGAAGCACCAATCTGGCAGTTTATACCCAGGTCAGAAATCAAACCCAGATGAGGTAAGTTCCCTACCCCCCCCCCCCCAGACTCCATGATGGGAGACTATATGTTCCATGTAATCACAGATGTTGTATTACGCACAGCCTCTGAGTCTCGGAACGAGTGTCCCTCGTGTACCCGTAGGGGAGCACGGTAGACAATAAATCGATCACTATAAAATTTTCAGTATATTGTGTAGCAGGTGGAACCAGTGTGACATGAACCAGAAGGAAAGTTAATTAGCAATTTATTTAATTCATACTGTCTGCTATTCAAGCACGAATACACGTTCGTCAGATTCCATCACAATGATTCAAAATCAAAACTCAACGACTGTAAACTCCCCCACAGTTACACGTGTAACGTTCAATGCTTGTAATGTCCCCTCCAAAGTTAGGCGCATATAATTCAATGCAGTTTTAAGTAGGCAACTTGTAAGTAGGCAACTTTAACTGCAGCAACCCCTTCACTCCCGTCTCTTGTGCGTTTGAATACAACACTTGGGTAGGATATGGGTCGTGAAGCAATGTCCAGGTCTTGCATATTCGAAGCAACCGAACCGGCTCCAGATGGCGATCGAATGCTCACGAAGTGAAGCTTGACAAGCATGCATAGTGCGGTGAGCATGCCCCGTGGGTGAAGTGAAATTCCCTCGCAGTAAGGAACCATGGTGTTCCCCCCTCCCCCCCCCCCCGTGCCGCTGTGAGAAGGGAGAGAGAGATGACCTTGGTGCTAAGCCCAAATAAATGGTCGGCGCAGAAAGTGACAACCGCAGTGCTGTGTTGGCTCCTCGTGAGCTCAACCAGTCTGCCGGGAGGAAGAATCCTCACACTAACAACGGTGCAATGGATCATGAACGGGTCTGTGATCAACGTGCTCCCAATGGTACCAGCCTCATGCAAACGTCGCAGCCCACCCACACCGTGTACAGCTCACCTTGGCAAAACGAACTTGACTGCGCTCTGACGCTCCAAAGCTCCGCACTCTGCTCGAGCTGAGTCAAGTCTGACTCCGTTTCCTTCTGCCTTCTTCATCACACTGCTCTCCTTGTGTTGTATCGACACAAGGTCAATCTGAATCCAGGTGCCAACCAGTCTGAAGACCAAGAATGACTAGCAGCCTGTACCAAAACAAATCTTTCCCCCAGTTCGTTCCACTTTCATGTAGGAGTGTAGTTCTCCTGTTGATCAAACATTGCAGTCTCAACAAAAGTCATCCTCAAAGTTCTGTTGACGATCCATCAAGGTGCCAAGTGCCATTGACGTGTTCAGCTGTCTGCCCAAGTGATCTTTCACCCAATACCTGCAACATTAATTATTTTAAAGTGATCTTTTACACAGTAACTCTGAGCATTCCCAATTATATAGGATTTATACTCATCCGTAACCACCATAACCATCCTCATATTGTCGGGTCAGCTGATTGGCTGCTCTCTCCATGTTTTTTTTTTCATTCTCTATCACAATTTAAATAATATCTACATTCAGTTGTTTTTTTTTTCATCTCAAAATTGTGTTGACTCAAGTGGGCCAAAAGTCATGAGTCAAAAGTTCAAGTTGAGTCCCACTCCCACAGAGCCTTCAAATGTATACCTCTGATGAAACTTTCTCATACCAAGTTATTTGATGCAATGAGTATCATGTTGTGATGGGTTTTTTTTTTGTTTTGGTATTTCCGTTGCCACTTTTCTTTTATGGGGTTAACTGTCTTGCATCGATGAAGACTAAGGCAGCACGTCTGGATGGACATCAAAGTGGGTGACATCATCAAGCTAGAAAACAATCAGCCCATCCCGGTGAGTGGTTACCTGGCTTTGTAGATCTGCAGACATGAGCAACACCATCACCTTGAGGCATTTACATATGCATGCACACCTGTATGCACAGGATTTTAAATATTTTCCTGTGCTTTTTCTCCTTGAAATGATGATGCTCCTACTGATGAAACTTTCATGAGGACAAAGTACACATAGCAATTCATGCGGCAGTGTCTGTCTCTGTTTGCTTAATGTTCCTCCAATTATATTTCCTTCATCATAATAATAAATCTAAGCAGAAGTGTGTAATCTAACAAGGCAACGTGTGGGTTGACAAGATAGTCTATATATCCACACACTCACCCTTTGAGTTGTCTAGCCTGGATTCGAATACTGACCCAGTTATAAACTGTCATCCCGGTGTTTCACAGGCAGGGCGATTAATCAATGTGTATGTTGTCACTCGAATGGACGTTAAACATCTGCCAACATTAGTCGGTGGACGGTAAAGATTCCACGATGTCCTTTGCGAAGAGTAGGTGAGCTATCATCGGCACCCTGAACAAATTACAAAATCCTGCCTGGACTGCGGGTAGCAAGTAGTCTGGTGTTCTTGGAGGTTTCTTGACACCAGGTTTCACCGCTTGATGTATCAGAGTGTGGTTGCAGTCTGGGCAGCAGCTTCTGCACTATAAACAAATTGACCAGGTAGTTCGCGTGTTACTGAATGGGAATTGCTATCTTCGACTGCGAAGGACAACCACCAACAATCCAACATGCATCTCTGATCTCACCTGATCTCCGGTTGAAGACTTGCTATACCTGCGTGTAACTCCATAACCATCCTTCATCTCCGATTATATCAGTACCTTCCACATCAAGGTGCTTTAGCTGTAATGAAACCCCCTTGAGATCTTCACGGCATTTATAAACCAGAAAAAGTCTTAACGAGGCAAATGTTCTACTCCACTAATTAACTCTTTACTCCACTAACTGTGTTCTTGTTGATGTATTCCTCTGCCCTCACCGGCTCTGTTGGTGGTCCCAAGGCAGATCTGTTGCTTCTGAGCAGCAGCGAGTCGCTGGGTCTTTGTTACCTCGAAACAGCTGAGCTGGATGGGTGAGTCTGTTTATCCATGAATCAACAGGTGGATTTTACACGCATGCTCTGAGTACACAAGCTGCTCTATATGAGAGGGATGATCTTAATCCCTTTGGCACGACACAGTGTAATATGGGATTCGAGACTGAGATCACAACGTCCCATATATCGTGTTTAGATTGAACAGACCCTGTTCTTATGGACCCAAGTGTATTGACTCGAGTTTAGAGAATCTTCTCCTTTATCTATTTATTAAGTTTGGAAAGAAGGCGGAATTCTACCCCCACCCTGTATTTTCCTTCCTCTTATTCCAATCTCTTCCCAAACTTTTCTTCAATCATCCCACACGCTCTCTCTACCCCCCTTCCCTCCCGATCAACTTCGCTTCTCTTAATACCTTGCCTCTACCCCCAAACTCCCCTGCCCCCCCCCGCTCCATCCGTATACAATTAATATATATTTATCGGTGTTCTATTACGTAGTAGTACGACAGCTCTCGGAAAGTTAATTTCATTGACTAATTCACCTTTGCAGAGAAACAAACTTAAAAGCGAGACAAGCATTGGAGACAACTGCAGACTTTGGCGACGATGTCGTTAAGCTTTCAACGTTCACCGGTAAAGACATCTTGCACGACGAACACCTTACATTGATATGAAAATTTCACGTATCTCACATAGTGGTATAAACACAGTAGCATGATTAATGCCCGACGTGGAAAGCGATACGACGTCATTACCCATCCACCTGAACTGTGAGTTTGTGGACCCCAGGCATGGTGATCTGCGAACCACCCAACAACCGATTGGATCGATTCAATGGAAGGCTGGTCTTGGAACAAGCCGAGATCTCCCTTAATTCCGATAATATCCTTCTGCGGGGTTGTATGTTACGGAACACTGACTGGTGTTTCGGGTTGACTATATATGCCGGTAAGAATGAATCGGTCGACTCTGTGAAGTCAGGTAAACAAGGAGGATTCATTTTTTGCAAAGGGAAGGCCTCAGAAAATCGATTATTTTCATTGTTTCCACTGATCTTCAGGTTCTGACAGCAAACTGATGCAGAACAGCGGGAAGTCTCATTTCAAGAGAACCACAATTGACCACTTGATGAACCGCTTGGTGTTGTGTGTAAGTATTGGAGAACATTCCAATGACCTTGGCCATGACAATTGTTATCATCTTTGTGTTGAATGTCATGGTGGTGGTTGTTGGTTGTTGTTGTCACTTCCTGCATATGTCTGTTTTGTTTGCTTGCACCTTTTAAGTTTGAGAACTTTCATGATCTTGAAAGTCCTCTGTCTCGCAGACTTTCAAGGTCCCAGGTCCATTGGAGAACCTGTGTTCGAGTTGAGCGATGGACCTTCTGAACGGCATGTGTGCAATGTTTTTGCAGATTTTTCTGTTTCTGCTCACAATGAGCATAATTCTCGCGATTGGACACACAATCTGGGAGGTCGAGCTTGGAGAAAAGTTTCACGTTTTTCTTCCTGCCGAACCATCTATGAACAATGCCGTTTTCAATGGTTTCCTCATGTTCTGGTCCTATATCATTATACTTAACACAGTCGTACCAATCTCTTTGTATGTCAGGTGAGCTCTGGGACCCACAATCAGTTCGTCGTGAATTTGTGGTGTCGTATAGGCCAACCAAAATTAGCCTTGCATTATTCTACGCTCGTTTTTTTTTTTTTTCTTGCTGGTGATGTCCAAGTTCCAAGCTGGCTTGAACACTCCTCAAGGCGTTGTCCTTGTGCAAACCTTTTTGGGAGATCTCTCCTCTCCTCTTCTCTCCTTGTGCAAACTCTCCAGTTTTGGTGAGGATTTCTCTCATCCGATTCTCCTTGCATTGATCAGTCACTCGACTCTGACATCACCGATGTCATGTTGGGCTGCACAATTCAAGCACTTGCTAAACTACCCTTCATGCAATGCAAAGTCAAACAGCATACAGACTTAGACACCAAAGTCAGCAATTTAAAGCTTATTTATTTCTTGTTTGTGATTATTAAGGGCCGAAACAGGCTTTTTGTGTTTTGATCATGTGTTTTGACTTTAGTGTTTGTGGAAAACATTTTTAGAGAGAGAGAGAGAGAGAGAGAGAGAGAGAGAGAGAGAGAGAGAGAGAGAGAGAGAGAGAGAGAGATAGAGAAAGAGAGAGAGAGAGAGAGAGAGAGAGAGAGAGAGAGAGAGAGAGAGAGAGAGAGAGAGAGAGAGAGAGAGAGAGAGATAGAGATAGAGATAGAGATAGAGATAGAGATAGAGATAGAGATAGAGATAGATATAGATATATATGACTTTTATGTCCTTTTATTACAAAAAAGTATAAAGGATAAAAATTCAATACAACAAAGCAAAGGATAATATACAAGAGTGGAAAAAAAAGAAGAAACCAATTCAATTTTCAAGTAATCAATAAAGCGTTGACAACAGTTTATACACACGGATACCCCAAAAAAATACATTAGAGAAAGGAGAAGAAGATGATAAGAAGAGAGAAAGCAACACAGGCTCCACACGTACTGCCAAAGACTGAGCAACAGCCCCTTGCGTTTGCACGTGCGTGCCAAGCGAGAGAGAGAGAGAGAGAGAGAGAGAGAGAGAGAGAGAGAGAGAGAGAGAGAGAGAGACAGAGACAGAGACAGAGACAGAGACAGAGACAGAGACAGAGACAGAGACAGAGACAGAGACAGAGACAGAGACAGAGACAGAGACAGAGACAGAGACAGAGACATAGAGACACACCTTTAGGAGAGTGCATTTTGGCCTCAAGGCCAGGATGCATGTTTTTCATTTAGTCTTGCAGCAGCCCGGCCTGGAGAGATGCACGTCTATTGCTTTGACAAGCTTTTCATAGCTCTTCATAACCATGGCTTTGACCTCAGATGCATTTGTTTAGCTTTGTCAGAATATTTTGTTTTTCACCTTTTTATATCAAAGAAAACATTAGCTATTGGGAGAAAGTGATGCAATCATTGTGAATTGAGACGTACATGAGCCATTTGCATGCAATCACTTTTTGGTGACTATTTTGGAACCTCCTTGCATTCTATCTCCTTCATCCACCCATCAGCGTGGAGATAATCCGCCTCGGCCAAAGCTTCTTCATATGCTGGGACGTGGGGATGTGGAATCAGGAGTCGGGGATAGCCCACGCTCGCAGCACCAACCTGAGTGAAGAGCTCGGACAGATCGCGTGCATCCTCACCGATAAGACGGGCACACTTACGCGCAACGTCATGCGTTTCATCGCCTGCTCCGTGCATGGAAAACTTTACGGTTCGTGTCGTAGAGGGCGGTGGATGGAGAAGGATGGCGACCTCCTTCATAGGCCATTCATCCTGAAGGAAAAAGCGATTTTTGGTCCATTATGGTTCGATTCATGTAAACTAAATTTCATCACCCCTAGCATGTTTTTCATACTCTGGGATAGGCAGGTTGTCATGACATAATAATGCATAATGAGGTCACTCTTCTCCAAACTATACTGCACAAGTTTAAGGTCGAGCCATAAATGTTCTTGTTTGTTGAAAATCATAAACGAACACATTTTTGAGGCCAAGTACACAACCATAGATCCTAACCTACAGTTCACATTGTTGCAGGAAATTTGGACAATGATGATGGGAGTGAAGACACCGTGGAAGGTGACAAAGTAAGAATGATAGGTTTGACTACAAAATGACAGAAATAAAGTGAAGGCCTCAACATGAGAAACGTCGTGAAAGCAAATACCACATTTAGAGGGTTGGACATTTACTGAGGATGATGTTATCCAAAAATAACCGCCATGTTATTGTATTGTTTCACAACGACAGTATGCCCCCAAGATGGATGCTGCCCTGTTACTCGCGGCAAAATCATGGAACGAGCATGTCACGGAGTTTTTCAGAGCACTGGCTTTGTGCCACACTGTGGTTGCAGAACAAGATGAGAAGGGTAGGGTAATACAGTTGTTGTTGTCTCGGTCGCTATGTTTGTATAACATGAACAATCTCTCAGCTCGAGACTGAAGGTCATTGCTTTTGATTCAACCCTTTTGTTAATATAAAACGTTACACAATATGGTAGGAACAAGCAAGTTTGGATGAATATTTAAATATGAGTTCCTGTATTAGGAATTCGATGCAGCAGGCCATTAGGCCCAACCAGCCTGTGCAATGGTTGCCAACCTATTGTTGTTTGTCAGTGCTCTATCCTTTCCAAATGCTAAGAGTCACCTACTATTTTAAAAGTCTTTTTGTTTCTAAATGCTAAGCGTCACCTACCATTTAAAAAATCGTTGACCTGTTAAAAACATTTTTAAATGACCAAGTTATTGTATGAAAATGTCACCCACTGCCGATTTCCATCACAATTGTACATGCATAAGGAGATGACACATTTGTTTGTAGTAATAGCACAGCAGGTCTCAAGTCCCCCCCACCTACCCCCGACCCGATGCCCCTGCACCTGCCAGGCAATGTGGTGTACCAGGCACAGTCTCCAGATGAGGCAGCACTAGTGAACGCAGCACGAGCTGCCACGTTCCGATTTGAGTCCCGTGCTCGTGAGCTCATCGAGCTGAACGAGCCGGCACCGATTGGGCGACGGATCCTGCAGGTCGTCGCTCTCCTGGACTTCACCAATGAAAGGCGGCGCATGGGCGTTGTCGGTAGGTCTTTCATTGTGGACCAATGAGCAGCTGCTTCACCAATGTGGTGGCCATGTAAAAATACATAAATACATAATACATCACTTGAACAACGAGAGGCGATACCCTACACAGTATTATTATTTCGAAAGCAACCTGTGGCTACTAGTTGCATCACTGCTGGGAGCGCAGCTGTGCCGCTGATGCAGTGCCCCCTCTTTCCAGTAAGCTGGTACTTATTTGCCAACCTCGGAAAGATGACAGGCTGAGTCAACCCAACTGGCATTATTTAATGGTTCAATGGACTCAAACTCGATCAAGACCCTAAGACCTAAGAGCCTGTCACCTTATTCGTTAAGTCAACATCAGGGGTGTGTTCAGTTACCGTCAATCAGCATCTTCTTCACCCCGACCCTCTCACATACCATGCCCGATATATCGCATGGTTTTGGAAGTGTTATGAAGGCAATTTGTGTTCTACAGTGTTCAAATATATTGTAGCGTTTGTGGGGGTAGATGGAGCAATCTCATTGGAAGATAGGATTGTATACTATAAGCATGGTCCGTGGATGAGTAGGAGACATCTCGATGTAATTTAAGTAAGGAAAAATGGGAGCTTCAGATTGTTTACGTGTCACCACACGGGGGGTGGTGCTGTATTAACTAGGTATGGTTTAAGACTAGTTTCTCCAGTATGTGATTGCCCCCTGTGACCTTTTCCTACGTTTTTGCATTGACAGGACCACTCATTAAACAAAAACTACGTTCCTACAACAACAACAACAACAACATTTCCGAGCAGACTAAACCCCGCCTCCGAGTTAAAATCATTTGGTTATCCATCCAGGCTGGTGTTAACCGCCCCAAGACCATGACAGTATAATTCAATTTAAAGTATAATCATGACTATAATTCATGGCATAATTATTCATGGCAATTATATATTCATGGCAATATAATTCATGGCAAGTATAACCATGACAAGACCATGACAGTATAATTCAAAGGTTTAAAGATGTATAAATTTAATTCTGGGTTTTACCGATGTTTTCTCTGTTTATTACATCACCTTATCCAACGCGTTACATTGATTATTTAGCCTGTTGTTTGTGTCCTTTATGACATCCTTAAAAACGGTAAGTTTTCTGTTTGGAATGATTTTCAATTTTGTTTGACTGCCAGGCAGACAGAGTAAAAATATTATCTCACTCCTCTCTGTGCACGTGTGATCGGGACAAATTCAGAGCTAATATCCGGTTAAATGACAAATTGTCTTCCGATTCATGTTCCGAAGTCCTGGTCTCATGTTAGCTCCAATTTCTCAATCCTTTACACAGACTGAATGTTTGGACCTGGTTAGAAGAGACCACTCTGATCAGTTGTCCACCGAACCTCATCAAATGTAAATGACCATCAGACCATGAATATCAAACATAACATCAACAGTGTGTCGTTGTCAATAGTAAGAGTAATTTTAAAAGGTCATTTCAAACCATGAAACTTGATTTTAAGTCTTGCTGCTCAAGTCCACTATTTTATCCATTTAAAACACCATGGTGATCCCTGCAGCCCACCCTGTGGTTCACCTATATTCGTGAGGTTGTGTGCACCGATAATGTCACCGCAATAACCTGTAGAGGGGTGTTTCTTGTTAACATGGGATCGGGTTTAATTATATTTTATCCACATATTAAAATTTATGAACACATGTACTTTATTAGGAAATAGTCACGTCACCAAGTTTGTTTTTTAATAAATTTGTAAAATCATGGATGTTTACTCAACAATTTACCAGTAAACCGCTGATAAAAACGAAGGTGTTGTGGCTTTCTCAGAGAGGTGCGACCTGATAGTGACAAAGTACTAGACGTACTGTAACACTCAATGATGGTGACACTTTTGGACCCCTACAGTTCAAACACCAGAAGGAAAGCTTGTTCTTTACTGCAAGGGAGCTGACTCGGCCATCTTGCCCAGGCTGAAAGCAGGCAGTGACCACCTGGCAGACATCACCACCGAACATATGCATGTGAGAGTCAAACATGGGGAAGTTTGGTTGGGGGTTGAGGTGGTGGGGTGGGTAAGTGGAGGAGGGTTAGATTGTGGTTTTGACATGAGATTGTGATTCAAAATGACAAAAAGGACAATCAGTAACTCAATGTGTTGTTATAAAACAACAGCTGGTTCCTTGCTGATGTTATTGATCCAGATCTTTGCCGGAAGCGGTCTCCGCACCCTGTGTGTGGCAATGCGCATTTTGGACGAGACGGAATTTACACAATGGTCAACCCGGTTACACCAAGCCAGTACAGCCATAGTTGATCGGGAAGAGAAAGTCGCCGCCATTTATGAAGAGCTCGAGACCGATTTAACGGTGAGTTACGGAGCCAGTAGAATGTAGCTCAACATCAAATAGACCATCAATCGGTTCTCTTGTTGTGTTGGAAGCTTGCTCTTTGGGGTAAAAGATCCAACATGATGCAGATGATCACTTCCACTCTAAGACCTTGACTTTGTTACATATACAGCAGGATACAGAAAATCCCCATTTCAACTTACCAACAACTCAACACTAAATCCTAAAAAAAAAAAGTTTAAAGCATTATTCATCGACACCTGGTCTGCAATAAACAGCTTTTGCAAAACATATTTTAAACTGCCCAGGCTGCAAGCAGCAATCTGACACATTTGGTTGCCTGATCTTTGGTGACGTAGACGGGTTGGGGGAGCGAAGTCGGCTCATCAACCTATCTTTTTTTTATTTTTTATTTATTTTTTTTTTTTTTTGTATACCTTGGTCGAGGCTCGTATGAGAGCTAACACACAACTCACAGCAAGGAGGCATGAGACAAGAGGGGTGGGAGTGGAAGGGACAAAACATTGGGGAACAGACACAGGTGAACTGTGGAAGGGAGAGGGATGGGGATGGGACGGGGAACATGGCGAAGAGAAGATGGACATTACAGGGACTTTCAGGAAGGAAAGCAGGAGAATTGAAGGAAGTGGGCTTGGGTGGATTATCGGGGGTAGAAAAGATCGAGGATTTGGATGGGGGAAGATAAGAGGTGGTGGTGAACAGCTGTTTTGAAAGCCTGGAGGGAAGAATGGGAAAGAATAGAGTGAGGAAGTTTATTCCAAAGGCGGGAAAAAGAGGAATGAAAGAGTGAAGATGAGCAGTGATTCGTGATTTTGGTAGTTTTACCAGAAGGGGGTTGTTGGCGGACCTTGAGCGCCCTGTGGAAATGTGGTTGGGACAAATCGCAGAGAGAGCAGGGGGGCAAGGCTGGAGAGGAGTCGGTAGAAGACAGAAAGACCACCGACCAACCTGCGGTGATTGAGTGAGAGGCCCAAAGACTCAGCTTCATTGCGGGAGATGCCAATGATCTTAAAAGCCCTGGTTTCGACAGCGTGAAGTCGAGAAAGGTGGGAGGCAGGAGCACCAGCCCAGAGGGGAGAGCAGTACTCCATCAGGCTACGGACAAAAGCTTTGTAAGTAGTCAGGAGCTCAAGAGGGCCGAGGAAGGACTTTGCACGACGGAGGATTCCCAGTCGGCGACTGGCTTTTGAGGCAAGGTTGGAAATGTGACTTTCCCAGGAAAGGTCATGGCAGATAGTGAGACCCAGAAGCTTGAAAGAAAAGACTTCTTCCAGAGGATTGTTGAGAAAGTGGATGGGGGGGTTTTGTAAACGGTCCTTTCGAAGAGACATCGTGAGAGTGTGAGATTTGTGTGGATTGAAAGACATGTTCCACGTGTTGGACCAGTTTGTGATTTTATCCAGATCTGCAGTGAGCGAAGAAGCTGCTGCTTGCCGGTCTGAGGGATGACAGATGGTACGGCAGAGGGTGGAGTCGTCGGCAAAGAGAAATAGAGGATTTTCCAGAGAGTCCGAGAGATCATTGATGAAAACCAGAAAAAGAACAGGGCCCAGAACGCTACCTTGAGGAACTCCAGCCTGCACAGGAAGAGGGGATGAAAGAACTCCATTTAGGGCCACACGTTGACTGCGACAGGAGAGGAAGTCTGCGAGCCATGAGTGGAGATGGCCTTGAATACCATGGGAAGAGAGTTTGGTGAGTAGGGCAGGGTGCCAGACTGTGTCAAAAGCACGTGATATGTCCAGGGATACGGCTCGGATTTCCTGTCTGGCATTGAGGACCTCCATCCATTGATGGGAGAGCAGTAGCAGCATATCCAGGGTAGAGTGACCTGGTCTGAAACCAAATTGATGATTGGAAATCAAGCCATTGGAGAAGAGGAAGGATTTCATGTCTGAAGCAATGATGGATTCCATAACCTTGCTGATGATTGGGAGAAGGCTGATTGGTCTGTAGTTACAGGGATCTGTTTTTGCACCTTTTTTATGCAGGGCAGTGATGTTAGCAGATTTCCAAGCAGATGGCAGATGACCTTGGGAAAATGAGAGGGTGAATAGAACAGAGAGAGGGTGAGCAAGAGCAGAAGAGCAGGCTTTGAGGACACGTGGGCTGATGCCGTCTGGACCGGTTGCAGAATCTGACTCGAGGTTTGAAAGCAAGCTCTCCACCTTGTCAGGAGAAAAGGATACAGAGTCCAGGGACAGTTGGGTGCGACTGGGTAAAGTGGGTAGAGATAGTGATGGGTTTGGGACACAAGATTTAGCTGCAAACACCGAGTTTAGACATTCAGCTTTATCACGTGTGGAATCAGCAGTGCGGCCATTTGAGGTAAGGGAGGGGATGGAGGGGGAACATACACCAGAAACAGATTTGATTAAACGCCACCAGGATTTTGAGGAGGGAGAGAGGTTTGAGAGTTCAGACTTGAGATGAGAAAGATGTTGTTTTCTGGCTCTCCTGAGGGTAGATACACACTTGTTCCGAGCTTTGTGGAAAGAACTGAGATTGCCCTCAGTTGGGTTTGCTTTCCATGAGGCAAAGGCAAGTTGTTTCAGGACAACTGCCTCACCACAAGCTTCAGTAAACCAAGGGCGGGAGGAAGGGTAAGACAACTGAACACGAGAGGGGATAAATCTGTGCATGAGGGAGAGCAAGTTTCTTTGAAAGAATTCCCAGGATGAGTTGATGTTTGAGAAAGTAGTGATAGGAGACCAGTCTGTAAGTTTGATGGCTGCTTGGAGACCCTGCCAGTCGGCTTGAGTGAAATGCCAGACTCGACGGCGGTGAGGTGGTTCTCTGATGACAGCCAGAGAGATGTCCACTTTAACAAGGACGTGGTCAGAAGAACCAATTGGAGCGAAGGAAGAGCAGCAGATATTGTCAGGGAAATTTGTCAAAATCAGATCCAGAAGAGATGGAGTACCATTGGTTGAGATCCGGGTCGGGAAGTTGACCGATTGAGTCAGTCCCAATGAGTCACAGAAAGCTTTTGCTGATGTCCCATGGCAGGTGAGAGAGGTACCCACACCTAGCCAACTGGCGTGATGACAAATGAAGTCGCCACATAAGAGGAAGAGAGAGTTTGGATGAGAAGATAGAAGATGGTCCATGTTTTCGGAGAGTGAGGTGTAGATGGAGTCATCACTGTTCGGTGGACGGTACAGTACACATATAAACATGAGGTGGGAGTGGAGGGGAAGCCGAAGCCAGAGGTATTCCTGGGGGTGTGGGGGAGTGAGAGCAGTGCAGGGAGAGTGAGGAATAGAGTCTTTGATGAAGAGAGCAACACCTCCACCAGGACGAGTACGTTACGGACGAGTACGTTACGGACGAGTACTATCTCGTTGAACTTGAAAGTGCTTAAGCTCAATGGTGTTAAAGGTCTTTAAAGTTCATGTCAAAGTGGTGTACAGTATCGCCTTGGCCTGTTCGATGGAATAAGCATTTTTAAATATCCACAAAACCAACTTTTAGCAATCAAATGAGTTTGACAAGTCATGTGCACTCATTCTGATTTAGAAAGGCCGAAGGAACAAACAATACATTTAAGTGAGGACTGTTTTGACCATCAAGCCCAATTTAATGTCATCGTTTGTGACACATGGACGATACAAATGTAAAGTTAATCAAAATGCTGTACTGACAGTATTTACACAAAAAAAAAAATCACTCCATCAGCTACCCCGACACCGACTAACGTGAGGCCTCACATGGCAGTTGGCGGCATTAGGCTGAGCAGTCCAGTCGTGCGGTCGAGTGAGCAACAAAAAATACAACACTCCAAAGCCTAAACTTGGAAAAGGTAAATGTTCATGAAACCTGTTGATGTAGTAGTGGTAGTGGTGGTGGTGGTAGTAACAGTAGCAGCAGCAGTAGTAGTTGTAGTAATTGACTAAGGTCTCAGTACTGTTTACAGAGAACAACGAACATAAAACATGGGGGTAGAGAACATTTGAAAAATCTACTGTTTGAGTAGTTTGGCTTTTCCTCTCAGCCATCAAAATGGCCAAATGTAGTGGAGACCGTATAATGATACCCTGTAGCAAACACACATCATCATAACGTTCAGTCATCTGTGTCAACTCATTAGACCCTACAGTACAGTGAGGTGTTTTGAATTGTATGCAGTAGGTATGTTTTTGCTTCATGCATGTAACCTGGGTTTTTTATTTTGCCAATAAAGAGCTGTCAGTTGCCTATATACCTCCCAAATAAAGGTAAGCGTCAGAAGAACGTGTTACATGCTTGGAACAAGATCGTCCATATGGCGGGTCCTATACTCTGCTAGTATGACAAATACAGTAAGCTTTTACACCTCAGCCTAATGCGATCTCCCGAAGATTTAATTTGAAGTTGATATGCACACTTTTATAATAAATGTTAACAGGCCTTCATATCATCTGGTATTCTGCCGCCTTTCTATGTCGTGGGGCACAGCATTGCCGTCCATGCCACTGTCCATCATCGTCATTGCTCATGGTATCATTTGTCTCCAATAGGTGTGAATACCCATTGCCACAGGCTCCTCCATTTTCACTTTTTTAATCTCTGTCCTGGTCTCTCAGTATGGCAGCTCGTTATATTCTAGACGAGCAGGTACCTTCAGAAATTCCGCATAATCTAAAATGCAACTTCAACAATATTATGCAAAGAATAATTACTTGATTAAATAAACACCACCCACCCCAGATCCTCAACTCCCCGCAAACCCAAGTCCTCAAATCCTCCCTCCAAACCCCAATTCCTCAACCCCCCACCCAATCCAAGGTTTCAATATTCTCCCCATTCCAGGTTTTCAAACCCCCTCCTGATCCCAAATGCCCAACCACCACCTCCCCCCCCAAAGTGTCAATCCCCCTTTCCCAACTCTCTGTCTCATCTCTGGTCTCTGCCCCACACCCCTCCCCATCCCAAATCTGTCCTCCCCTCCCCCTATCTTCACGTTCATCAAAAGTCAGAGGACATTCTTAAATCATTTAAACCAACGCCAAATTATTAAAAACACCTCAGCGTCACGTTATTAAAAACACCTCAATTCCATGTTATTAAAAACCACCTCAACGCAACGTTATTAAAAACACCACAACCCCACATTATTTAAAACACCTCAACACCACATGATTAAAAACAGCTCAACAACACATTATTTAAAACATCTCAACGCCGCGTTATTAAAAACACTTCAACGCCGCGTTATTAAAAACACCTCAATGCCACATTATTAAGAACACCTCAATTCCACATTATTAAAATCAGCTCAACCCCACATTATTAAAAACACCTCAACACCACTTTATTAAAAAACACCTCAACGCCATGTAATTAAAAACACCTCAACGCCATGTAATTAAAAACACCTCAACGCCATGTAATTAAAAACACCTCAACCCCACATTATTAAAAACACCTCAACACCACGTTATTAAAAAAAACCTCAACACCACTTTATTAAAAACACCTCAACGCCATGTAATTAAAAACACCTCAACACCACATTATTAAAAAACCTCAACACCACGTTATTAAAAACACCTCAACACCACGTTATTAAAAACACCTCAACACCACTTTAGTAAAAACACCTCAACGCCACGTAGTTAAAACCACCTCAACACCACGTAATGAAAAACACCTCAAAGCCACGTTATTAAAAACACCTCAGGACACGTTATTAAAAACACCTCAACACACGTTATTAAAAACACCTCAACACCACGTTATTAAAAACACCTCAACGCCACATTATTAAAAATACCTCAACACCACGTTATTAAAAACACCTCAATGCCACGTTATTAAAAACACCTCAATGCCACGTTATTAAAAACACCTCAACAACACATTATTTAAAACATCTCAATGCCACGTTATTAAAAACACTTCAACGTTGCGTTATTAAAAATATCTCAACGCCACATTATTAAAAACACCTCAATGCCACATTCTTAAAATCAGCTCAACCCCACATTATTAAAAACACCTCAACACCACGTTATTAAAAACACCTCAACACCACGTTATTAAAAATACCTCAACACCACTTTATTAAAAATACCTCAACACCACTTTATTAAAAATACCTCAACACCACATTATTAAAAACACCTCAACACCACGTTATTAAAAACACCTCAACACCACTTTATTAAAAACACCTCAATGCCACATTTTTAAAAATACCTCAACACAACATTATTAAAAACACCTCAACCCCACATTATTAAAAACAGCTCAACACCACGTTATTAAAAACACCTCAACACCACGTTATTAAAAACACCTCAACACCACATTATTAAAACACCTCAACTCCACATAGTTAAAAACACCTCAATGCCACGTAATTAAAAACACCTCAACACCACGTTATTAAAAACACCTCAACACCACTTTATTAAAAACACCTCAATGCCACGTAATTAGAAACACCTCAACACCACATTATTAAAAAACCTCAACACCACGTTATTAAAAACACCTCAACACCACATTATTAAAAATACCTCAACACCACGTTATTAAAAACACCTCAATGCCACTTTATTAAAAACACCTCAATGCCACGTTATTAAAAACATCTCAGCGCCACGTTATTAAAAACACTTCAACGCCGCGTTATTAAAAACACCTCAATGCCACATTATTAAAAACAACTCAATGCCACATTATTAAAATCAGCTCAACTCCACATTATTAAAAACACCTCAACACCACTTTATTAAAAACACCTCAACGCCACGTAATTAAAAACACCTCAACACCACATTATTAAAAAAAACCTCAACACCACGTTATTAAAAACACCTCAACACCTCATTATTTAAAAAAAAACCTCAACACCACATTATTAAAAACACCTCAATGCCACATTATTAAAAATACCTCAACACCACATTATTAAAAACACCTCAACACCACGTTATTAAAAACACCTCAACACCACTTTATTAAAAACACCTCAACACTACGTTATTAAAAACACCTCAATGCCACATTATTAAAAATACCTCAACAGCACATTATTAAAAACACCTCAACACCACGTTATTAAAAACACCTCAACACCACTTCATTAAAAACACCTCAACGCCACGTAGTTAAAAACACCTCAATGCCACGTAATTAAAAACTCCTCAAAGCCACGTTATTAAAAACACCTCAACACCACTTTATTAAAAACACCTCAACGCCACGTAATTAAAAACACCTCAACACCACATTATTAAAAAAAAAACCTCAACACCACATTATTAAAAACACCTCAACACCACATTATTTTAAAAAAACCTCAACACCACGTTATTAAAAACAGCTCAATGCCACATTATTAAAAATACCTCAACACAACATTATTAAAAACACCTCAACCCCACGTTATTAAAAACACCTCAACACCACTTTATTAAAAACACCTCAATGCCACGTAGTTAAAAACACCTCAATTCCGCGTAATTAATAACTCCTCAAAGCCACGTTATTAAAAACACCTCAACACCACGTTATTAAAAACACCTCAACACCACTTTATTAAAAACACCTCAACGCCACGTAGTTAAAAACACCTCAATGCCGCGTAATTAAAAACACCTCAATGCCACGTTATTAAAAACACCTCAATGCCACGTTATTAAAAACACCTCAATGCCACGTTATTAAAAACACCTCAATGCCACGTTATTAAAAACACCTCAATGCTACGTTATTATAAACACCTCAATGCCACATTATTAAAATCAGCACAACCCCACATTATTAAAAACACCTCAACACCACTTTATTAAAAAACACCTCAACGCCATGTAATTAAAAACACCTCAACACCACATTATTAAAAAAAACCTCAACACCACGTTATTAAAAGCACCTCAATGCTACATTATTAAAAATACCTCAACACCACATTATTAAAAACACCTCAACACCACGTTATTAAAAACACCTCAACACCACGTTATTAAAAACACCTCAATGCCACGTTATTAAAAATACCACAACACAACATTATTAAAAACACCTCAACCCCACATTATTAAAAACAGCTCAACACCACGTTATTAAAAACACCTCAACACCACGTTATTAAAAACACCTCAACACCACATTATTAAAACACCTCAACTCCACATAGTTAAAAACACCTCAATGCCACGTAATTAAAAACACCTCAACACCACGTTATTAAAAACACCTCAACACCACTTTATTAAAAACACCTCAATGCCACGTAATTAAAAACACCTCAACACCACATTATTAAAAAACCTCAACACCACGTTATTAAAAACACCTCAACACCACATTATTAAAAATACCTCAACACCACGTTATTAAAAACACCTCAATGCCACGTTATTAAAAACACCTCAATGCCACGTTATTAAAAACATCTCAGCGCCACGTTATTAAAAACACTTCAACGCCGCGTTATTAAAAACACCTCAATGCCACATTATTAAAAACAACTCAATGCCACATTATTAAAATCAGCTCAACTCCACATTATTAAAAACACCTCAACACCACGTTATTAAAAACACCTCAACACCACTTTATTAAAAACACCACAACTCCACGTAATTAAAAACACCTCAACACCACATTATTAAAAAAAACCTCAACACCAGGTTATTAAAAAAACCACAACACCTCATTATTTAAAAAAAAACCTCAACACCACATTATTAAAAACACCTCAATGTCACATTATTAAAAATACCTCAACACCACATTATTAAAAACACCTCAACACCACGTTATTAAAAACACCTCAACACCACTTTATTAAAAACACCTCAACACTACGTTATTAAAAACACCTCAATGCCACATTATTAAAAATACCTCAACACCACATTATTAAAAACACCTCAACACCACGTTATTAAAAACACCTCAACACCACTTCATTAAAAACACCTCAACGCCACGTAGTTAAAAACACCTCAATGCCACGTAATTAAAAACTCCTCAAAGCCACGTTATTAAAAACACCTCAACACCACTTTATTAAAAACACCTCAACGCCACGTAATTAAAAACACCTCAACACCACATTATTAAAAAAACCTCAACACCACATTATTAAAAACACCTCAACACCACATTATTTAAAAAAACCTCAACACCACGTTATTAAAAACAGCTCAATGCCACATTATTAAAAATACCTCAACACAACATTATTAAAAACACCTCAACCCCACGTTATTAAAAACACCTCAACACCACTTTATTAAAAACACCTCAATGCCACGTAGTTAAAAACACCTCAATTCCGCGTAATTAATAACTCCTCAAAGCCACGTTATTAAAAACACCTCAACACCACGTTATTAAAAACACCTCAACACCACTTTATTAAAAACACCTCAACGCCACGTAGTTAAAAACACCTCAATGCCGCGTAATTAAAAACACCTCAATGCCACGTTATTAAAAACACCTCAATGCCACGTTATTAAAAACACCTCAATGCCACGTTATTAAAAACACCTCAATGCCACGTTATTAAAAACACCTCAATGCTACGTTATTATAAACACCTCAATGCCACATTATTAAAATCAGCACAACCCCACATTATTAAAAACACCTCAACACCACTTTATTAAAAAACACCTCAACGCCATGTAATTAAAAACACCTCAACACCACATTATTAAAAAAAACCTCAACACCACGTTATTAAAAGCACCTCAATGCCACATTATTAAAAATACCTCAACACCACATTATTAAAAACACCTCAACACCACGTTATTAAAAACACCTCAACACCACGTTATTAAAAACACCTCAATGCCACGTTATTAAAAACACCTCAATGCCACGTTAATAAAAACACCTCAACGCCACTTAATTAAAAACGCCTCAATGCCACGTTATTAAAAACACTTCAACGCCACGTTATTAAAAACACCTCAACGCCGCGTTATTAAAAACACCTCAACGCCGCGTTATTAAAAACACCTCAATTCCACGTTATTAAAAACACCTCAACACCACATTATTAAAAACACCTCAATTCCACATTATTAAAAACACCTCAACACCACGTTATTAAAAACACCTCAATGCCACGTTATTAAAAACACCTCAATGCCACGTTATTAAAAACACCTCAATGCCACGTTATTAAAAACACCTCAATGCCACGTTAATAAAAACACCTCAACGCCACTTAATTAAAAACGCCTCAATGCCACGTTATTAAAAACACTTCAACGCCACGTTATTAAAAACACCTCAACGCCGCGTTATTAAAAACACCTCAACGCCGCGTTATTAAAAACACCTCAATTCCACGTTATTAAAAACACCTCAACACCACATTATTAAAAACACCTCAATTCCACATTATTAAAAACACCTCAACACCACGTTATTAAAAACACCTCAACACCACATTATTAAAAACACCTCAATGCCACGTTATTAAAAACACCTCAATGCCACGTTAATAAAAACACCTCAATGCCACGTTATTAAAAAACACCTCAACACCACATAATTAAAAACACCTCAACGCCACGTTATAAAAAACACCTTAATGCCATGTAATTCATAACACCCCAACGCCACGTTATTAAAAACACCTCAAGGCCACGTTATTAAAAACACCTCAACACCACGTTATTAAAAACACCTCAATGCCAAGTTATTAAAAACACCTCAATGCCACGTTATTAAAAACACCTCAATGCCACGTTATTAAAAACACCTCAACACCACGTTATTAAAAACACCTTAATGCCACGTTATTAAAAACCCCTCAACGCCACGTTATTAAAAACACCTTAACTCCACGTTATTAAAAACACCTTAATGCCGTGTAATTCATAACACCTCAACGCCACTTTATTAAAAACACCTCAACACCACGTTATTAAAAACACCTTAATGCCACGTTATTAAAAACCCCTCAACGCCACGTTATTAAAAACACCTCAACACCACGTTATTAAAAACACCTTAATGCCGTGTAATTCATAACACCTCAACCCCACGTTGTTAAAAAAAACCCTCAACGCCATGTTATTAAAAACACCTCAACACCACGTTATTAAAAACACCTTAATGCCGTGTAATTCATCACACCTCAACCCCACGTTGTTAAAAAAAACCCTCAACGCCACGTTATTAAAAACACCTCAACACCACGTTATTAAAAACACCTTAATGCCCTGTAATTCATAACACCTCAATGCCACGTTGTTAAAAACACCTCAACGCCACGTTATTAAAACACCTCAACGCTACGTTATTAAAAACACCTCAACGCCACGTTATTAGAAACACCTCATTGCCGTGTAATTCATAACACCTCACGCCATGCAATTTAAAACACCTCACCACACATCGCGATAGAGACCGGCTTGTTTTCACTGAGGATAACTGCATGAGTTTCCATGTTGTCATAATTTACACCAAGCAGAATTCAAACATTTATTTTGCAATTTCATTTGTAGTATTCATGATATTTCGTTTTTCTAAGCATTTGAAGTTGAAGGTTGAAGTTAAAAAATAAATACCCTTAGGACACACATTGGAGAGGTCGGTGCAGAGTGGAAGTTTGGTATGATTTCACAAAAGTTTGATGGAGTAGTTCAGTGACAACACAGGTCAGGACAGACACGACACAGATATATAGATACACATGCACACAACATTAAGATTAAATCAACCACGAAACAACATTCATTTCACAATCTCGTGAGATTCTGTCATTATGCGATGTGTAACGGAGGAACAGACAGACAGATTGACAAGCATAATATATAGATTGTTCTGCACCATTATCCATTGTGTGTACTATATCTTGAATTGGGTAAGTAGACCTGCAGACTGTACTATAACAAGATCACAGGATGTACCTTCATTTACTTAATTACTATGGGTGGGGAATTCCTCACCGACAGCTTTGGTTATCTGTTAACAGGATGTTTAAATGGGTGTACAGGTTTCATTAAAAGCAATTATTTTGTTTGGTCTTTTCATACCAAATGAATATTATACTATGTGGATTAATGGGCTATAGAAAAATGGCCTTAACTTTGATGATACGGCAAGTCTTCCATATCATTGTGATCGAGACAACCGGTTTAGCACGCCTTCTGAATGACTGTGCACTCCCATGATGCATTGCTCACTGCTATGGTACTGCACACCATGTGACTCTTTTAATAGGATACAGAGTTTATTATCTCTGTTCGTACATTACATTTGGTGGTTTTTAGTAGAATTGCTGGGCTTTGAAGTCGGTTGTAACCCGCAGTTGCTTGGAGCTTCAGCAATTGAAGACCGCTTGCAAGAAGGAGTGCCAGAGACCATTTTGAGCCTTTTGTCGGCCAACCTAAGAGTTTGGGTCCTTACAGGAGATAAACAAGGTAACATTTAGTTGGTCTGATGGTAATTGTTGATATTTTAACATCTGAGAATGACACTGTGGACATGATCAATATTTCATATTGTCGAATTGTTTCCTGTGAGGTATTTTTGATGTCCTAATCCAATTTCAAAATGCCCCAATTGGAACTTTAACATCCATATTTCACAGAGTTATAATAAAATATGAGTTGCCTTACAAGTAACTTCAACGTTGGAAGAGGCATCATGCCAGAGCTACAGGTACCATGTAAACCTGTACTAACTAGTTTCATGGTCAGGTTGTTGGCGACTAAACCGTCTCCTCCACCAGGTTTTCTGGTGAGGAGGGTGTATAAATATGGACACCCAACAGGATTAAAAACAAAACCTGTCAAAGGACGGAGGAGCTCCTTGTGAGCCAATGGCCATCCATTTCAAGTGCTCAACTGTGTCTGCGGACGTCCACATGCCATTGGGTTACTCTTTTTAAAATTTTTAATGAGGTTGGTGGCAGTATTTTCACTCCAGCCACTGTAAAACACTTAATTCCAGAAAACCCACAAATGTAAGGAGATCTAAAAACCCACTCCACCTCCTGTGCTGCTGCCCGTCGCAGGGCAGCTCACCGGATGACGGGATTGGGGCAAAGCCTTCGGGACCCCCATTCCTTGATGATAGGAGGAAAACCATGGGGTAAACCTCCAGCGTCAGATTGCTGTGGTGTGTGGCGGAGTGGTGTTGAGGTGTCATCCACCAGGCGGCGGTCTCCTTGGGTTAACCTGAGGTGGTCCCTTTGGGTGGGTGCCTGGAATGTCCAATCTCAAAGAGAGGATGATCAACTGTCTCTGTTATCATCTAAGCTCAAGTGTTTGACCATCGATATTGCAGCAATCTCTGAGGTTTGGAGACCAGATAGTGGCGAGATCATGGCGTGTGGTTACCATGCCCAAGGAGTTGCTGCAGCTGTGTTCAACAAGCTGATTCGATTGATTACTGAGGTAACACCGGTCAATGAGCATATTATGAGACAAAGGATTCATCACTACTTAGGTGTCGTTTCCCTGGTGTCTGTACATTCTGAGGCAAGTGATCTCACAGTGAAGGATGCATTAATTATATGCCATGCTCAAGTCTGTGGTTGATCAGTGCTCCAGGCAAGATACTCTTCTCGTCTTGGGGGATTTCAATGCATCGACTGGAACTGATAGGGATAGTTATGAGACGTGTGTTGGTCCCCATGGGTCTGGAAATGTGAACCAAAATAGCACTAAGTTCCTTAACTTTGCAAGAAGTCAAGGACTTAGGGTGGCTGGTTCATGGTTTCAGCGCCCACAGGCTCATCGCTAGAGTTGGGATTCCAATGCTGGTGGTGTGGCAAAGGAGATTGACCATGTGTTCATTGATAGTCACTGGAGGATGATCCAGAACTGCAGGGTCAACCTGAGTGCTCAGTTCCTCAATACTGACCACAGGCTTGTTGTAGCAACTCTAAAGTTTCAGCTTAAATCCTGGAGAATGGTACCATCCAAGCCTCGGCTGGATGTTGACAAGCTCAAGGATGAGAGTGTAGCTGAGGAGTTTGCGAAAAAGCTGAGTGTGGATTTCGGGGGTCTGGGTGCTTTGGGAGGTCCTGAAGAGTTGTGGAGCGCCTTCAAGACCATCGTCCTTGATGTTGCCGGTGGATGTCTTGGAACTCACCGTGGGGCAAAGAAGAATTTTGTCTCACAAGGGATACTGAATACCTTTGACGAAAGTTACAGGGCCAGGCTTAATGGCAGAGCTGAGCTGTTCAGGGAGGTGAGGCATAAAACTGTATGTGCACTAAGGGTGGACAAGGAGGCCTATGTGCGAGGAATCTGTGAGGGGGTAGAGCATCACCTGTGGTCAGGTGATTCTCGCCCTGCTTACAGGGGAATTCATGCATGGCGTTCCTCCAAGCCTGTCCCTCGGTGCACTGCGGTTAGAGCAGAGGGTGGTGGGCTCTTGACAGAGTAGTCTGAAGTGAAGGCCCTCTGGGCCAGTTACTTTGAGCGGCTGTACCAGGCTGATCTTCCAGCTGTCGAGTTGGACATCAGGGGTATTATTATCCCTATTGATGACCCTCCAATCAACTGTGATCCACCTTCATTTGTGGAAACACAGGCTGTGGTGAACTGATTGAAATGGGGAAAAGCTCCTGGGATCTGTGGCATCCATGCTGAACTTCTCAAGGCTGGTGGAAATGCTGTACTCATGTCATTGCATGCAGTTCTGTGCTCTGCCTGGAACACAGTTATCATTCCAACTGACTGGAAGAAGGGCCTTGTTATCCCTCTCTGGAAAGGGAAGGGTGATCGCAAGGACTGCAGCAATGACCGAGGTGTGACACTACTCACAGTGCTGGGCAAGGTCTTTGCTTGGATAATTCTTGATGGGGTTCGCCACCATCTGCTTGAGCACCAGCATCCAAAGCAGTCATATCAGGCTTTTCACCAAAGAGGTCAACGATTGACCATATCCTTGCTCTTTGGGTTCTCACCAAACGTAGACGAGAGTTTTGGTAGGTCCTGCTTACAGCCTATGTTGATCTCTGCAAAGCGTTCGATTCAGTGAATCGGGATGCCCTCTGGAGGATTTTTGGTCTTTGTGGGGTGCCACCAAAACTGATCCTTCTGATGTCTGAACTATACTCTGGTACTGAGAGTGCTGTGAGAAGTAGTGATACCATCTCTGGCTTATTTCCAGTTGTTACTGGAGTTCAGCAGGGGTGTGTACTGGCCCTCACACTTTTCAGCGCTTGTATGGACTGGATTCTGGGGAGGATGTCGGAAAGATTAAGCTGTGGTGCATTGTTTGGTAATGTCAATATCTCTGACTTTGATTTCTCAGGTAATGCAGTCATCTTTACAGAGACTCGAGATATCCTTTTGGAGGCCCTCGAGGTGCTGAATGAGGAGTCGGAGTTGCTGTGCTTATGGGTTTCTGGGATCAAAACTAAGATCCAGGCTTCAAATGACATCTTGGATGCTGCTATCTTGTCTGTTTTTTTGGTGAGGATGTTGAGGTCACAGAGCTTCACTTACCTTGGCAGTGATATTCATGACTCTGCTGGCTGCAAGCCAGAGGTCAATAGACGTCTGGGTCGGGCCTGGAGAGTCATGGATTCACTGGATCATGGGGTGTGGTGCTGCCGGTACCTGTTTGGGAGAACGAACGTCTGAGTCTTCAGGTCCTTGGTGCTTCCAGTCTTGCTCTATGGATGTGAGACTTGGACTCTGACCAGGGATCCGAGATGGAGACTTAATTCCTTTGGTACCAGGTCTCTTTGGAGAATCCTTGGCAATCGCTTGTTGGACTTTGTGTCCAACCAGCGGTTGCTGAGAGAGACTCAAATGAGATTTGTTACCTGCATAGTCTGTGAGCATCAGCTGCGACTGTGTGGACATGTGGCTCGTTTTCCTGATGCTGATCCTGCTCACCAGATTCTCTCAGCGAGGGAGCCTCGTGAGTGTAGGAGGACGATGGGCCAACCACGGTCCTCGTAGTTACAGCAGATTGATCAGCATCTCAAGGAGATGGGGATGGGCCAGGCATCTGCCTGGGGGATGGCCAGACAGAGGCCCCTGGAGTACCAGCGTAGAGTGGACGCAGCGACGCGCTGTTCTGGCGCATGCTTCCATACCCGACCTGACCTATGGTTGTTTGTCCATGCTCTATCCTTTTTAAATGCCGAACATCAAGCAAGGATGCAGCACATACCATTTGTCTCTCTCCAAATTGGTTGCAAGACGATTGCATCTCCCCAGTCTGTCTCTGTCCATCTGTGTGTGTCTACATTGATATGTTTTCACTTTAAAAATTTCTTTCTTCTGTGCAACCGTTTGTCTGATCAATGCAAAACTTTAAGCATCGGAGGAATTTTTTTTAACAAAAACATTTAATGAAAAAATGTAAACTTGACATATGTCATCAAATACCCATGAGGGTATTTATGGTGATTACCATGATGTTGTCAGTGAAGTAGTATTACAGCCATAATTGGTTAAATCGAAATCCTCATCCGAAAAATCTGAAAGTCCATCATTTTGGGCATATGAATGATCCTGGTATCTGGACCTTAATAGCAGTGGGCCATAATCGTGGCATGTTCCGTTAACAATGGTATATTTGTTCAGAATGAGCAAACCGGGTGAGACTATTCACTCTACTGAGTGCTGTTCTCGTTATTCTTTCGTATGACTCAGTCAGGGTTCAAACCACCCACCTCCCAGACTTAGTGCAGATGGTCTCACCATTACACCACAGGGTCTCGTTAAAAATAATTGATGTATGTAATGGCCTTCCAAGTATCATAATTTTAGCAGGGGGATGGTTTGAAATAGCATTGAATATATGATTAAAATTGTGGTGGATAGAGGGGTCCAGGGTCATCAATTGGAATGGGTCTGAAATTTAGTTATAAAAAATTAAATAAAAATTTATATTTAATATACAGCTGCAAAAATTAATGACAGGATGGTGCAGAGGAAGCACACTCATTACTTTTGAGCAGCCTCACCTGGGTTTGATTCCCGACCCAACAATATAAACCATCAGCTTGATATTCTCCATTTCAGGTGTTGCACCACAAATTGCACCAACCCTCAGATGGACGTTAAGTCCAGTGTCCAGTCTGCTAACAGTTTGTCAACATCAAATATTACACAGTCTTTCATGAAGAGTAAGAGTTATTGCTGGGACCATGAAAAAATAAATCCACATTCCTGCTTGAATCCCCTCTTTCAAATGACAGGCCTATTCGGCCTGTTCGTGAAAGAGTTGGGACAAAAAACGTTCTCAGATGTGTCCTTGTGTCACCTTGTTTAGATTGAGTTTCAGCAATGCAGGTGTGGCACAGGCATGACCAGCTAAGTCGCCTCCTTCGGTATTTTCTCATGTATACTACTGTAGACAAGACAGCCGGCTCAATATCCCCTCCATAGGACAGTGAGCTGTGCGGCGGTTTGCGTGTTCAAGTCGTGTGACATGTACAGCGAATCTGAACAGTACGGACATTATGAGATTTGTAATCAATGATTATGTTTAATTTCTATCTTCCAGAGACTGCGGTGAATATTGGTTACTCTTGTAATTTGCTGTCGGATTCAACAACGGAGCTCTTCATTCTTTGCGGTTCCACGATTGAAGAGGTTTCCCAGGAATTGAGGTAATCTGACACAAATTTGTGTAGGTGCGGCAGAAATTTGAATGACGTTGCCTTATTAAATAATATGATTACAGGACACAATCCTTTGGAGGTATTTTGAGAGAATCCCAGATCCACTGACATTTGAAAGCAACATTTGTAGGGGTCTTTAGAGACACTATTCCATGTGGTATAAGGTAGCCTGAGTCAACTCTGGTTTGACTAAACCATTCAAATGGACAGGCTTCAGTTCTTCTTATCCTTCATGAAGCACAAGGCTGTGGGGTCGCATCATTGGGTGACGGCATAGCTTTGCTGCTGATACAATGCATTGTGTAGGTTAGAAAAGGAATTTATAATTTGTTAATACTGCCGGCGATAGCTCGCCTACTCCACAAAGGACACTGTGGGATCTTTAATATACACCAACTGATGCCAGCAGATGCGATCTCCATTTATCATCCATCCGAGTGACGATGGACCCAGCAACTTCTGACACATTGATTAATCATCCTGCCTGTGGAAAAATCAGGATGACAGTTTAGAGCTGGGTCAGGATTCAAACCCAGGATAGACAGCTTCGAGGCAAGTGTGCGTATCTCTCGGCCATCCTCCCAGCTCTGACGATCAGTCGCTTTCTCATAATAAAAGATCAAAATTTTACCTTATTTGACCGATTTCCATAAAATCCATGTAACAACACACATTGAATGAATTCAAACAACTCGAGCTGGAATGGAGGAAGGATCGCTTTTAATTTTTGATTTTATTTTAAAAAAATGTTCATCCTTTTCTTCCTTTCCCAACCAGACGATAAACTGTCAGATCGGTGCTTTGTAGGCCGGATGGAGGAAAGTGCGTCAACCCTCGGATGGGCACGAAGCTGGATGTCCCATCAGCCATCATTAGTTGGTGTCTTTCATGAAGTAGTTATCTCTGGCACTCTGAAATTACAAATTCCTATTCAAATCGCCTTCAGTCAAACATTGGGCCAGGCAAAGCCGGTTCGTGAAAGACTTGCCCCAAAAATATGGGCTGTGACCCCACAAGAGGTTGGAAATAATTGTGGGTATTAAAGTAGTAGTAGTAGTAGTAGTAGTAGTAGTAGTAGTAGTAGTAGTAGTAGTAGTAGTCATCGTAGTAATCGTAGTACTGTCTTCTTCTTATTCTGTCATAAAGCATGTGTAAGATTCTTACACCTGGAAAGAGGCAGGTGCATGACATGTGTATGACTTCAAGACAGTTCTGAAAAGTCATTGACACAAATTGCTTGACGGTAAGTGTGTGTTCTCCTCTGCAGATAATTACAATTCGATTACATTACAATCAACCAGCATAGCAATTCCTTCATCTATGGAGATCACAAGGGCTATAAGAAGTGTGTGTGTGTGTGTGTGTGTGTGTGTGTGTGTGTGTGTGTGTGTGTGTGTGTGTGTGTGTGTGTGTGTGTGTGTGTGTGTGTGTGTGTGTGTGTGTGTGTGTGTGTGTGTGTGTGTGTGTGTGTGTGTGTGCGCGCGCGTGTGTTTTACCTTTCTTCAAACGCAGAACATTCCAAGCCAAGATCGATTTAGTTTGCAGGCACTGGAAATTATCATTGCTGATGGAGAGCAAACCGGCACCATATGCCCTGGTTATCAACGGTCCCACCCTGGTATGCATTACACCATCAAATGCTAACAAGAGGGAGTGAAAATCTCCACCTATAGCCTGAAATGATCTGTACCAGCTCCATGCCATCATATCAGACTCACAAGGCCTCTGGCACATTCACCACCAAATCAGCCTTTTTGCCAATGAGAGGACGTAATGGATAAATAGAATCGCATCAATGAATTGCCTGAAAGGTTAAGGCTTTAGAAATACATCTTTGGTAGGAATAATCGTGGTCTACACGTTGTTATCGTCACCAATAATCATATCATCTGGTGTAAGTAGTAAACCGATGGTTGGTGAATGAGTCTGTGAGATTAATTGTATATTCTGCTTGATTTGGGGGGGGATGCAGGCCTTAGCGCTGGAGCCTGCCACACAGATGGAATTCCTGCGGGTGGCCTTTTCCTGCCAGGCCGTGGTATGCTGTCGTGCAACCCCACTGCAGAAGGCACAGGTACTGAAACGTCTGACGTTGCACCGGGGATGATGGCTTCAAGCAATCTAGTTTGTTGTGTGACATTTACTTTGTTCGTCTCCTGTCCACAATGTGTATCACCATTTTTAGATGGTGGTGAAAACCCATCGGACTCACTGATGTCCTTCCTGAAATAAATCTCTCTCCTGTTCTACTCTGCAATCCAAATGATCTCCAAGTCAGGTGCTTCAATGTTTGCCATGTCTGTGCCGATGTCAGATCGTAGAGCTGGTGAAGAAAGAAGGTCGAGTCGTGACATTGGCCATCGGAGATGGAGCCAATGACGTTGGCATGATTAAAGGTGGCTGTATAGCAATGATTAATATTGTGCATACTAATTGAGTATAAGAATGAAAATTGGCAAAACCGGCTTCAATGACTTTGTTTACCATGGGAGTTGAAGCTCATGAAAGAACCAGACAACAGAAGGTATGGATAGCAGGTCATAAGGGATCAGGCAAACGAATGGGAATGCAAACAGCATCATCATGAGACTACAGTGATCCAGGTTTGATAAATGGCCCATGGTTAGCATAAATGGAAGAGATCATGGATAGAAATTAGAGACGGCATGAGATCGATATGATAGGCCACCATATAGAAGGGATGTGGGGAAGAGTTTGAAGGTGATTCCACAGACTCTAGAAAATGGCGACAAAGGAGTGAAGGTGAGTGCTAATCTTTGGACGTGTCATAGTCATCCAATATTTAATGTGTCATCGAATTTTCCTGCCTTCTCACCTTTCCCAAGCTGCACACATCGGTGTAGGAATAACCGGCCGAGAGGGTACGCAGGCCGCGCTTGCATCCGACTTCTCTTTTGGCCAGTTTCAGTTCCTGCAACGCCTCTTGTTCGTACATGGCCGCTTGTCCTACCAGCGTACGGCCAAGTTCCTTTCTTATTTCTTCTACAAGAACTTCGCGTTCACACTTGTTCACTTCTGGTTCGCCTTCTTCAATGGCTTCTCTGCGCAGGTTTGTGTGGTCACCCGTTGAGTAGAGAAAAAACAACACGTCAGTGGAAACATAGCTCGTGACAAAGAAGAACAAGACACATGATCAATGTATTATTGAATTAGCAAACACATGCTTTCTTCAGACCAGCCTTCTTTGAGTTTGAGGCAGATTCCCTGGTGGTTTGAGGTTGATGAAAACAGAATGTAATTGAATGGTAATTGAGAGCTCACTCCATCACTGACCTTATTGTTTTTGTTGTTTGTTGTCCATCACCTTGTTGTTGCAGACGGTTTATGATGAGTGGTTTATCACCCTGTACAACCTCGTGTTCACGTCTCTGCCTGTACTCGCTTTGGCCCTTTTCGACCAGGTGTGTCTTCCATGAAAACATCCATCATTGTTGTCTTGTGACATGAAGACATAGTTTGGAATTTCTCGATGTTTTATCGCGAGAACAACTCTGTGATCCGAGCAATTGAGGGCAGACGAGCACTCTTGTCGATTTTCTCTTTCGAGTGAATCTAAGGGTTCAAACAAAATGAACGCTTCCTCTTCCAGTTCTGAAATATTTTCAAAAAGGCTTTTACAACTGAAGTCTTGCAGCAGTCACTTGTGAGAATTTTCACGAAAATAACCGCAAATTTGTTGCTCCTTTCGATGTCTGCATGTGCACTACAGTTTGTATCTGCTGTGCTCATTTACTTTTGGGGCTGGCAGGGCAGCCGAGAGGTATGCGTACTCACCTCTCAACTGTGTAGCTCAGATTAGAATCCCGAACCAGCTATAAACTGTTAACCTGGGATTTCACAAACAGGGTGTATTAACAGTGTGTGTGCTGTCCCTCAGATGGACGTCAAAACGGGTGTCCCGTCTGGCAGCATTCATTGATGGACATTAAATATCCAATGGTATTCTTCGTGAAGAGCAGGCAAGCTATTGCCGACACACTGAACAAATTATAGATTCCTCCTGTAACCTACAGGGGGAACTGCATGAGCAGCACAGCTGTACCCCCAGCAAATGATGCTACATGCAGCCATGTGCTGCATAAGAAAGGAGAAGAAGATATACTTTTGAATGGGCATGGCTGGGTCTTGTTCGAACTTTACCGCTGGGCGAGTCGTACTGGTCTTTAAATGTGGTATGCGCTGCTTCCTCGCTTGACACTCAGCATTTAGAGGATAGAGCACTGATACAGTGGCCTGCAAGAGTATTCACCCCCTCCCAAAAATGGCACATTTAGTTGAATTACGAATTATGTTGAAACAAATTTTCGAATTCAACTTTATTATTAATAACTGAAGAGATCAAGCAAAACACTGCTTTAGTTGAAGGAGGTTACATGTCAGGAATACCTGCAAAAAACGTGCACAAATCAAAATTCACTGGTTGTAGAAGTATTCAGCCTCTTAGGTCAGTAGTTGGTGGAAACACCTTTTGTAGCAATGACTGTGATGAGTATTTTTGGCTCGGTCTCTACCAGCTTTGCACAGTGAGATGGTAAAATCTTTCCCCGTTCTTCATGTGAAAATTTCTCTAGTTCTGCCAAGTTTGATGGGGATTGTCGATGGACTGCAATCTTCAAGTGTCACTATAAATGTTCAATTGAGTTCAAGTCAGGACTTTGACTGGGCCACTCAAGAACATTTATTTTCTTCTTATTCAGCCATTCTAGTGTGGCTTTAACTTTGTACTTCGGATCATTTTCCTGCTGAAATGTGAATCTCTTTCCCACTATCAGATTCATGGCTGAATTAAGCAGGTTTTCATCAAGGATTCTCCTGAACTTTTCATCATCCATTGTCCATTCTATTTTGACAAGCTTGCCAGTCCCTGCTGTAGTGTAGTAGATAGTAGAAAAATCGTGCAAATTATGATACAAGCATCAAATTTGGCATTTCTGTTCTGCAGGGCTTTCTGATCAAATCTGCCTGATTGGCCATTTGAAAATCCAAATTTTGAAAAATTAAAAAAAAAAAAAAATTTTTCAAAAAAATTTGAAGTCACAGCTGGCTGAAATTCTTGAAGCGCAAGTGAACATCCCAGACAGAGAACCAAGGGGAGATGCAGTCATCATTGATGGCTCAGCACTTGTCAATGCCCTACCTCCACGCACTTCAAAGATATTTGTTGACTATGCTAAAGATGACATCATCCCAAAGGTGGAATCCTATGGTGCCAGGTACGAGAGGGTGGACGTAGTGTTTGATGTGTACAAGAAGTCAAGTCTGAAGTCCGAGGCAAGGTTGAAAAGGGGGCAAGGAATCAGAAGAAGAGTGACAGGAACCAGTAAGACCCCAAGTAACTGGAGAAGCTTTCTTCGAGATGACAGCAACAAGACTGAGCTGTTTCACTTCCTTGTGGAAAAGATGTGTGAAGCACAGACAACAAGCACAGTCATTGTCACAAAAGGAGATGCCATTAGCAACACAAGGAAGTCACTGGATGCTGTGTCTCCACATTGTCATGAAGAAGCTGACACTCGAATATTTGTACACGCCAGGGATGCAACGACGGATGGTAGCAAGTCCATTATCATTAAGGCTAATGACACGGACGTACTAGTCATAGCAATATCTGTACTGCCATCCTTACGGGAACTTGGTCTTGAGAACATGTGGATTGCCTTTGGCCAGGGAGCCAAGGTGCGATGGATTCCAGTCCATGAGGTAGTTTCTGCAATCGGGCCTGAGAAAGCTAGAGGGATCCCATACTTCCATGCATTCACTGGATGTGACGTCGTGTCTGCCTTCCGCGGTTAAGGGAAGAAAACTGCATGGCAGACTTGGAACGTCTTTGATGATGTTTCTGAAACATTCACCAATCTCAGCCAGCATCCAACATTGATTCGTGATCTTGACTTTTTTGAAGTTTTTTTTTTTTTTCAAATTTTTCAAAATTTGGATTTTCAAACGGCCAATCAGGCAGATTTGATTAGAATCCCCTGGAGAACAAATGTGCCAAATTTGATGCTTGTATCATCATTTGCACGATTCCTCTCAAAAATTGCTGTTATCTGCCCCACTACTGATGAAGAGCAGCTCCATGACATGCTGCTGCCACCACCATGCTCGACAGTAAGGATGGTGTTGACTGCGTGATATGCAGTGTTAGGCTTACACCAGAGGTACCACTCTGAATTTCGACCAGAAAGTTCAATTTTTGTCCTGTTTCGTCTGACCACAAAACTTTTCTCCACATGCCTGCAGTATCATAAAGATACTTTCTCGCAAACTCTATATGAGCTTTTCGATGCGTCTTTTTCAGTATTGTCTTCTTTCTTTCCATTTGTCCATAGAGGCCAGCTTTGTGAAGGGAAAAGGATATTGTTGATTGATGAACACTGATCCCCTTCTCAGACATAGAGCCTTGCAGATCTTTCAAAGTCATTGCTGGCTTTACAGTGACATCATGAACCAGTTTCCTGCTTGCCCAGCTTCTGAGTTTGGATGGGTGACCTGATCTGAGTCGAGTCTGGGTGGTATGATAAATCTTCCACTTCTTAATGATGGATTTCACCATACTAAAAGGGATAATGAGTGACTTTGAAACCTTCTTATAACCCTCTCCTGAATGATGTGTCTCCACCACTTTATGTTTGACTTCTTTGAAAAGCTCCTTGGTCTTCATGCTTGTCTTGTTGGTTGACCAAGGGAGTTGCATCTTAAAACTCCTTAGATACATGGGGAAGAATAATTTTTAAGTTAAACCACTAATTACATACAGATGAAACCGATTACACTTATTTTGTAACCTTTCAAACAAATAATTTGCTCCAGAAGTGATTTAGAGTTCATAGACGGGTCAATATACAACCAGAACAGCCATACCCCCAAAAAATTGCAAATTTTTGTTTTATTGCATTTCCTTATATTTTAAGACTTACTTAGGAACATATCAAAAGTTGGACAGAAATGGACCATGGGAAAGTAAAAATTTTTGACATGATAAAAATGTCACAAAACCATGCACGATTCACTACGTCGAAAACGAACCACTATGCAGATTATTCCATAGTATGTTTCCTCCTAATATATATCTTACATAAATATCTCGGTTTCAGGGGCGGAGAATGCTCTGATGGCATTCAATGTATATGGCCAATGAAAATTGACTGCATGCTTCTAAAAGATCTCATTTTTGTATTTTCAGAGATAGAAAATGAACTCTTTATATGGTAAAGAGACCTGCCCTTTATGCCAAAGGGGATTGGACTGTGAGGAAACAGTATTAGTTCGTGAGAAAGGAGCAGAAGGCATCAACCGTGCAAGTGCCGAAAGGGGTGTTGACATCAGAATTCTAGCTGGTGCCAGTGTTCACAAATCATGCCGAGTGAATCACATAAACAATACAGTGAATCACATACAACCACATGTCAGGTTGTTGGCAAGATTGTGGAAGTTGACCCTAGGTTTCAAGAACAAGTGGCAGAACTGGAGCGACTGTACATTTCCCTGGAGACTGTCGAAAGTGACACTATAGAGTCTGTGTTGCAATCAGAGTGCATTCATTTCATTGACAATAGATTGAATCAGGAAAGGAATAAACTTGTAAAGGACTCGAAAACCAGTGCACTTTGGATCAACTACCAGCGTATGTTGGAAATTGCATGGGAACTTGTGGCAGCTTATCGGACGGGGTCCTGGGAGATGCATCTCCAAGCCATATCAGCTTGCTTGCCGATATTTGCAGCTTCTGGCCATCCCAATTACCTGAAGTCAGCTCGACTCTATCTCGAGAAGATGCTTGCGTTAGAGGATGACAACCCTGAGGTTCATCAGAAGTTTCCAATCTGGTTATCATCTATTCCGGCACAGTGACCAATACTGGGCTGGCCTAGGCTCTGATCTTGTGATAGAACAGACATTAATGCGCTCACTGAAAAGCCAAGGGGGGCTGACTCGAGGAAGTGGGATGTCAGAGCACCAGAGAGCAGTTTGGACTCTGTCTTCAACCATATCGTCCTCCTACAACCTTGCTATGCAAGAACTGACCTCGAGTAGCTACTCAACAAGTGAACAACATAAGGAGTTGACAACATCCAGGGTGAGTCGAGATGAAGCTGATCGTGGCAAAGTTGCCGAAAAACTGGACAGCTTCACACCATTTTCTGATGACAAGTCATTGCGCAATATCATCACAGGGGTTACTGCAAATGAGGATGTCAATGTTCATGACCTATTCAAAGTAGGTAGTGACATTGTCAAGAAGATGGATGATCACCCAGCTTACTCCTATTCACACAAAAGTAGTTCTAAAGTCAAGACACTTGCATCCAGCAGGACAGTCAAAGTTGCTGAGGACCGCACAATAGATCCAGTGTTATTATTCCAGAGGTTCTTAGTCGTGTCACAGACGTGAGATCTCCAGATAGGTGAAGTGATGAAATATGAACTCTGCCCATACCCAATGTCTCTTTTTGAGGCAAAAAAATCCTGCGCCAGCCAGATAAATCACAGTTGGCGGAGGCAATAAGGAATTATGCTACAACCAAATCTGACAATGCTGTCAACCAGACAGTTCCAGGAACAGATCACTATGTTCTTGATGAGGGATCACTTATTCACCGCTTAAAGTGGACAGAGGGATTCACCTACAGTTTCATTGCAGATGAATATGCCTCATTTACAGTCAGACACTATGGCAAAGCTACTGTTGTGTTTGATGGTTATGAGGCTGGGCTAAGCAAAAAGGACTGTTCTCATAAACGTCGGAATAGAAACAAGAATGCCACCAAGGTTAACATTACGGAGTCAACAAAATTTGTTGGGAAAAAGGAGGACTTTCTGTCGAATGAGTCAAACAAGCAGGCAATGATACTGTTGATTATAGAGGTGTTGCGCAAGGAAGGCTGTGAGGTGATCCAAGCAGAGGGAGATGCTGATGTTGAGATTGCAAAAGCGGCCGTCGCAAATGCGGCTTCCAGATCTACAACCCTCATTGGAGAAGACCCAGTGGGGTGTGGGGACCCAGTGCGAGCAGCTGGATGGCCTCCTCCAGGAACGAGGGGAGGGAGTATGCCCCCTTGAGGCGAGTCACGACCAGGTGAGTTCGGTCGTGCTTTGCGAGGTTGAGGGGACGGGTGCTGTGGACAGGTGCACGGAGAGCTTGGGGGGTGTAGAGGCCCCGGAGACCCTTGTGGGGACACAAATCCCCAGTGTGGTTGTCCCTGTGTGTGTGGTGCAAGGTGTGAGTGCGTCCCCGTGTGTGGAAGCGACCCCGTGTGTGAGTGGTGTGGTGGCGATGGTGCCAGAGTACGTGCTTCCCAGCACGCCGTGTGTGGATGAAACGGCCAGTATGAGTGAGGCACCGCGGGTGAGTGCCCCCGCGTGTGTGGGTGAGGCACCGTGTGTGAGTGAGGCTGTGTGTGTGGATGGAACGGCCAGTGTGGATGAGGCACCGCGGTTGAGTGCCCCCGCGTGTGTGAGTGAGGCACGGTGTGTGGATGAGGCACCGCGGGGGAGTGCCCCCGCATGCGTGAGTGAACGGCCGTGTGCAAGGTCGCTGTGTGCAAGGGAGACCGTGTGTGTGAGAGAGCGGTATGTAAGGGAGATGTCGGTGGGCATGCGGGAGCACGCAGCCGCGTCTCCCGGTGTGAATGTGGTGGAATGGAGTGTGAGCGTCATTACACGCGGGAGTGCGTGTGTTGAATAGAGGCGACGACGGCGACATGTGAAGAAAGAAAACCGAGTAGCGGCTGTAGTTGTTTCGGGGACCGTGCCGGGTTCACCCAGCAGTGAGCACGAGGTCCGTGCTGTGCAACGAACGAGACCACCACGTGCTCGCTTGCGAGAGTGAAGTCCCGGTCCGGAAACGCACGTGGTGGACTTGCCGATCCCGCGGACGGACAAAGTTTAGGCAGGATTTCGGATTTGGACCGGACGGGTTCTCCACGCGATCGTGTGTGTTAAGCTCCAACGGGCAAAGCACATGTGTTCGCGTGGGGAACCCCTCGAGACGTGGGGCTTGTTTTTTTTTTATGCGCACGGTGACGTCATGGCTGCACGTGGGGTTGGAATCCGGCAGGAGGGGTATCTCTGCCGGATGGTACCGTCCAAGGAGGGACGAGGAACACGTGCAGCTGCATGACGTCACGGGCAGGTGCAAAGTGCGCGAGCTCTGAGTTGCCGCGCAGGTGCTGCGCATGGAAAAAAAAAAAAAAAAAAACAAGCCTCACTTTCGGGTGCACAGGATTCCTGGGCAAGGGGTGGAAGACCCCCTTGAACCTGGGCACAGGATGGAAACTAGTTAGGGGGAAGGGTTAGCTTAGTTAGACCGACTTCATGGGGCAGGGGTAAGTCCTCATGGAGTCCGTGGAATGGATTAGGTAGAGGGATTTAGTGAGCTTTAGGTTGGGAAATAAAATGAATTATTTGGAGACAGTGACAGACTTGTGGATGTGTAGTGGGGACGTAGTTTAGCTACGTAGGTTAAATGGAACGTGCTATAGTTTAAGGGACGACGAGGGAGCACGAGTTAGTGAGGGGATGTAGTTAGAAGGATGGCAGAGTTCAGTGGTGTGTGTGTTGAAGAGTTGTTGGTGAGTGAATTGGAAACATGTGCTTGGTGAGTGAGTGAGTGAGGCCAGCGGGTCTGTGTGTATGGAGCGAATGGGGAATGCATGGTGCGATGAGTGATTGGGGGGAGGAGTGACTCCCCCCCAAGGGACCCCGGGGTCAGTGTAGACTGAGTTATCTGGGTTAGTCAAATTGAAAAATGGAGGTCGTTTTGTTGTTGGTGGGAGTGTAGGCTCGAGACCCATTTGGAGGGGTGCAGGAGCCCTGTTGACGGGCTTGGGAGCGTGGCTGCGAAAGGTGAGTATCGCTGAGTGGGTACCCCGGGCACCAGGCTAGTCGGCCGCGGTAGGCCAAGGGCCCATGGGGGGCCGGGATAGCGTAGTGGGCACGGGTGCGCCTGCTTGGTGCGGGGGCCCGGGGCGCCATTAACCGCGTAGGCAGTGTTGTGGGCAAGGGTGACCCTCGGAAAGGGGCCCGGGAAGCCAGCCTGCCACGTGTGCGTTTCAGGGGAGGTGCCATGGGGGGCACTCCCCGGTGTTAGGGAGCTGGTAGGCTCGGAGGCAGTGTAGTGCCCGGGGGTGCCATAGCGGGAGATTCGGCAGAGGGTCGTGCCTGCCAAAGGGAGCCACGTGTCCCAGCCATGAGACCGTGTGAGGGCACGGAGAGAAAATTGGGGGGCGAGGCCCGAAATTGTGAGGACACCAACACAGGCGACGGGAATCTGGGTTGTTAGAACCAATAGTTTAAGCGAGAGGCGCTTGTTAAAGCCCCGGGGTAGTTTAACTGTAAAATGGTTAGGGTAGATTAGGAAGTGTACCCCTCCGCACCATCCATCCCCTCGCTCTCGTTGTGGGCCGCTGGACCCACTTTGGTTATAGATCGCTGAACTCTGGGGAGGCCATCCTGAGGCTTCGTTGGGCCTCGACACAGGACGCTAGCTCTCCCTTATTCCCCTCCGGGAAGGGAACGTAGGGGTTGGGAGTAGGCTAGGTGACAGGATAGGTTAGCCGAACAAGGACAGTACAGGGGGTTAGGGGACGATTTATAGTGGGGAAGTAAAAATAAAAACAACAAAAAAATAAGTTGGGGCTAAATTGGGGTTTGACAAATTAAGGGAGTGGGTATGTACAGTGACAGGCAAAGGCGATAGGTTGGGAGGGAGACAGGTAGGTAGGTCCGAGCCCGCCTTCCAAGTGGCCAGCACCACCGCACTCCCTCCACCAACCTCCACTGAACGGCAAAAGCTGGCCAGCTTCATCTGCTGGCTGTGTTGCTGCAAGGCCTGTGCCGGCCCACTTCATCTGGCGGCTGGCTGTTTTTCTTCAAAGCCTGTGCCGGCCCACTTCATCTGCCGGCTGGCCGTTTTCTTCAAGGCCTGTGCCGGCCAGTTCATCTGCCGGCTGTGTTTGCCTGCGGCGGCCTTCTTCTGCAGGCTGTGTTTGCCTGCTGCCTCTGCCTTTGCCATGCCCACTGCCCACGTTCACCAGCCCCGTTCAATTTTTGCTTTGCCCCCCCCCCCCCTGTTCATTTCCATGTGCGCCAGGATCCGCAAGGCAACAGTTTGCAAGCTGCAAGAACTGCCCTGTTGGCAGCTACAACACGGGCCTGCAGTGGCGGCCTGTGCACCGTGTTTGCGTCCATCCAGTCATCCATCCATTCGTTGTGTTCATTGCGTGTGCCACTTGAGCTGGCACGGAGACTGCGTTTGTGCAGCCCATGCACCGTTGTGGTTCACTGCGTTCAGTTCAAAAAGGAAGGCCTTGGACTGCGTGTGAGCAGCCAGCCACGTTCCCTGTCACCTGCATTGTTTTGAGCCAGAGACTGCATGCGAGCAGCCTGGCTCCCTGCTAACTGCTTTTCTTTTGCAGAGTTCAGTGATCCTGGGCCATGGTTTAGTGTAAAATTTGTAAGTTAAGGTAAGATGTACTGTACATATGAGTGCGCCCCCGGCATGTCTGTCCTAGCGCCGGCAATTTTATTTAAGTCGTCCGTGTGAGTGAGTTTGTTTAGGTAGTTACGCAGCCCTCAGGTTATTTATTTTGGAGACACGAATACCATGAATGTCGCACTCAGGGATCCGTAGGTAAAATGTACTAGGGGAAAACTACACATGATGGAACACGAAAATTTGACGACTCGGGACGAGTCTGTAAAAAGGGGAGGGGGTAGTGTTGTGGTTACCAAATTCGCAAACCACCATTCAGGTCCCTTAGGTGAGATATCTCCGTAAGTATATGTGTAGTTAGGCCCAAACCCGTTGTCTAGTGGGAATACATGTCATTTATGCGTGCTGCGACTCTTCAGGATAGCCGTTTTTCTTTTACTATCTTTATTTTGGACCAACCGCCATTGTTACCACCACCAACCATAACATCAACCACCCACCGCGGCGGCGCTTCCCGTCACACCTCGCAACCGTCGCATCGCCACCGTTCTTGCGCCGCTTGTGGGTACCGGTGTTGGACTCGTGCAGGGCGCGCGCCAAACAGCGTGTACAAAACCACGGATTTTCCACTTCAAAAACGGATCAAAAACGACACACGCCCACTTTTGTTCCGTCCAATCGGTGAGCGAGGGGCGATTTGGCCCCGCCTCCAGGGCGTTGGAGGGCGATCGCTATATGCAAATTTATGGATCAAAAAGCATTCACGCCCACTTTTTCTCGGGCCAATGGGGAGCGAGGTGAAAGGTCGAAGGCAGGGGGTCAAAGATGAGAGAGCGAAGCCACGGGGCTTATATAAGCGACCGCGTTCGTCAAGTCAGGAGAGAGTTAAGACTTCGCGGGCGGTGGAGTTGGGAAGAAGAAGCAAGAAGGAGTTGGTCGTCGTCGTGTGCGTTGGAGTCGGAGCGAAGGGGACGGAGCTGTGGAGAGGCGGCGAGGGCAGACGAGGGGGTGCTCGCGTCGTGCCGGGAGCTGCACACCAGGGAGGCCGACGGCGCGACCTGGCCGAGGTGGAGACGCTCGTCGCGGGACTCGAGGCAGAGTAGAAATCCTCTATACCCCGAGCATCAGCAACCCCCTCCTGTTTCCCCCCCCGCGCTGAGATAGTGCGACCAAGGGGGCCCCTTTCCCACCCCCTACCAGACACTGCCCGCGAGGCCCGCGGAGTTGAGGCACCATCGCCGCTCCGCGTCTCATCACCAGACGGGTAGGCCCGACCCGGTCTCGGCCTCAGGCCCGCCTCATCTTTGAGGGTGTTCTTTTTCTTGGTTTTGGGTATGTGTTGTCGGCGCCGTCTGTGAAGTAAAATTGTATAAGTGTTGCCGTGTGCTCGCGTAATCGGTATTAGATCTGCATTGTCGCATTTGCTTTTTGTGTAAAATTGCATTGTGTTTCTTCCCTTTTCTATGTGCTTTTGGTGGAATTGAATATGTGTGCTTTCCGTTCATCGCGAATAAATGTGCTTTGTGTTGAACTGTTTCCCGCTTCGCTTCGTCATTTCTCTCATTGAATCCTCATCTTGCTTCACGTAAAGGGTTGGTAGTGGGCTGAATACGCCCGATAATTAATCGAACCGTCGAGGCCGACGATAACACCGCTCGGTTATCCCGATAGTACGGAACGGGTCGCTTCAGTGGCCCGTGTCCGAAGTCGACCTGCGGCGAGGTGCGATCGCCCGGTCTACCCTCCGTGTGGGTACTTAGGTAGGTCGAATTTGGCGAGCAACCCTATCCCACGCGGGGGCCGATTGGCTCGATCGCGGTGAGACCGAAAGGTCCACCCGTGACTGGTTCCCGGCGTTAGTCCGAGAGGGTCACGACTGGATTGTCCGTCCGGTGGGCGACGTGCCGCGATTCGAGTTACGTGGCCGTTCGCACGCCGGCGGGCGCGAATCCGCAACAGTATGTTGACATTTAATGGTACCACCAGCACTTACAGTGACGATTGATAATAATAGCTTGAATACAAAAGTGGTACAAGTACTACATTTCAGCACCATTTCAGATAATCTCCCTTCCAAAACCATGATCTTTTTGTCACTGTTAACCCTTCAAGCCCACCTCTATACAAATTTGCAGTTAATCTTTCCTGAAAGTTTGCTTTTGTATCCACCTTGTCCACCCCGTGCATCCTCCCCTGTGCATCCTCCCCTACCGCTCATTCCTCCACACATCCCTTATTTGTCCAAGTCTCCCTCTCTTTTGTTCCTAAACCTGCCGTTGGTGTCCCCCCTCTTTCTACTGTTCCTTTTGTTCTGTTATGCCCTGAGACCTTCACTGTTGTAGCTCTTCCATGAGCCTCGACTTTGTATGCAAAAAATGAATTAACTTCTCTGAATTGGCAGGATATGGGTGCCTCCTGGAGCTTGGCCTTTCCAAGCCTTTATGAACCAGGCCGAAAATCAGAGCTTTTCAACAGTAATATTTTCATGGGCGGATGCTTTCGAGCAGCCATCGCTTCCCTCGCACTCTTCTTTATCCCCTTTGGCGCATACTCTGGAGCTGCGGACTACCAGACCTTTGCCCTCGTGGCCGGCACCAGCACCTTACTAGTCGTTGGCTTGCAGGTGAGGTTGCTATTGCTTTTGCTGTTTGAAAACCCTCAATATTGATTGAATAATTAAAGACCAAGGAAGTGATGGAGTTTTGTGCCTACACACAAGGACTGTGTTTTACACATATAGTTCCATGAGATTCCATTAAAGAAGTAAACTGGTATGTTCTCAAGATCAAGCCTGTCTCGATCTCACATTAAGGGTGTGTTTCCTCCATAGATGGCGATGGATATCATGTACTGGACTGTCGTGAACCAGTTCTTCCTGTGGGGCAGCACTGCCGTGTATTTTGCAGCCATCTTCACCATGAGCTGTGATGGAATGCATTTGGTATTCCCATCTGAGTTCGCATTTGTGGGTACGTATTACCTTACCATGTCGAATCATTACTGTACTGATGACTCACGGTGCACGGTGGGAGGGATGCAACTCCAGCACAGGACCAAATGCCTAATGTTGCTTGAGATGTGTGTCACGTCACATTCACAGGCTGCTTTAAGAATCTTAAGATAATGTGGTCCTCTGCAGGTGTCCCTCGCAATGCGCTGAGGCGGCCAGATTTCTGGTTCACCGTCCTGCTATCGGTCACAATCTCTCTGCTTCCTACTCTCATTTACCGATTCATCCAAATCGATCTAACGCCTACGCTTTCCCAAAAGGTGAGGGGGGGGGGGGTTTGGAGAGACTTGTCAGTCGTCTCTTCTGTGACCATCTTCATTTCTCTAATTTATTTACTGTGCACCACCCACCGCACTTTTGGTACTCACAACATCTTTGTAAAATTGGCTATTTGCCTCATCATGCTCGTCTTACATCCTTTAAGAAAAATCTTTAATCAAATCTGGCTTTCCTGACGCATGAAAACCTATATATATATATATATATATATATATATATATATATATATATATATATATATATATATATATATATAAATATATATATATATATATATATATATATATATATATATATATATAAATATATATATATGACATGTACATGAGGGTGCTTCATAATAGGGGTAAAAAAATAAAAGTATGAATATTCATGCTCCCTGGGTGTGCCTTTGTTCCATTTGACAGTAGAAACATACACACCAAATATGAAGCAGATTGGCGGATGTTTAGGGGTTCCTCAAGTTGGCACAATATTGTTGAAATTTGTCAAACTGTAACTGACAACTTGCCGTCAAATATGCACAACGCATTACACTTCACAATTAATATTGTTACGTTTGAGGGGGGGGGTATGCATTCAAAGAGTAATTAGGATGTTTAATTAGGTATGCCATGCTGTTCGAGTTTACCAGGATCTCGATGTAATAAGTAGCAATTCAGTGGTGATAAGTTGTCTAGTAAATGTCCATTTCTTCAAGGGGGAAATGATAATTGTCACGTAATTAGATAGGGATACGGGATAGGGTAAGTGTGTCTGCGTAAACCCCTTTTAGTATTCTCTGGAGGCTTGCCGTGACGTCACAGGACAGTGCTGCGGATGGCTCCGCCCCGTGATCACGATTGGCGGAAGGCGACGGCGGTGGGCCAATAAAACGGCTCGATTGGAAGTGATGAGGACGGGAGGTTAAAAAGGTTCTGTTTGGGGTCGAAAAGGTAGAGGAAGAAGATCGGGACAGAAAGACCGTTTTTTGGGGTGGAGGTTGTTGTGCTGGGAGCGTGCTGGTGGTTGCGCTGATTCGGCCCTGGTTTCATCGTGTCTTGTAGCCTTGCTGAGCCTCGTGCCTCACCTTGGTTGGCTCTGGGGTTCTGCTGGCTCGGAGTACGGGGTCGAACGGCGGGCGGACCTGCCTCCCTCTCCTGCTCGCAGTTTGGCGCCAGAAATGGTTCCCTGGCGGCTGTGAGCAGACTTGGGCCAAGACCAGGAGGTCGACAGCACCACGGTTTCTCCTGCCCCCCTGACGAGAGCAAGGCCAGCTCGTCCGACGCCAATCCAGGGACTGTTGCGTCCACACCACGGTCCAGCCTGACCACCAGGAATAGCTACGTTTTGTGTGTGTGTACCTGGCGCCTTAGAGGGTTTGAGATTTGTATATTCATTGGAATTGTCTGTGTTTTCCCCACGCCCGATCCCACACCATCCCGTCGAATCGCCCCGGATCCCTCTTCTTGCCGAGTCTTGTTATTTCTGGTTAGAGGAATAAACGTTATCAACTCAGTGAAAAGCGACTCGTGCCACCTTCCTCGTCCCGTTTGCGGTGGAGCGATTAGAACCGCCACCTTTGGGTTATAAATAAATAAACCGCCTCCATCGTTTCGGCTCATTCTACGTTGACGGGACTGTTCAAGTCCCGTGGACGTCACAATATGGTTGTTTGATATTTTCAAAAATCACAGCAGTCATATAGGATGAAAGAATAGTTTTTTCCAAGGAGACCGAGATGAGCTTTTTGACATTGCAGTGCAAAATGCCCTCTCCATAATGGACATAATTGTGCCAACTTGAGGAACCCCTAAATATCATGGAATTTTGTTCATTTTTGACCTATCAGTTCTTATGGGGTATTGGAACAAAGGCAAAATCAGGGAGAAGCAAAAATCAAACTTTAATTTTTTTGGAACACCCTAATGTACATGCTATATAACTTGTCTTAACTGATATGGTAACAACAGTACAGTGAGCCCTTTTTACTAATAAGTTGTGACACATTGAGAGGCTTTTTGCTTTGTAAGTGTGTAAGGTTGGACCTACAGTATACGTCTCTACATTTTCAAAACCTTATCTTCACTTCTTAAACAAGTCATTACAGCGTGTCTTCAAGCAGATAATCTGTAACAAGTGTTCAGATGGAGGTTTCCTACACATTTGTATAACTCTGTTCATCTAATATATTGTTACGGGGCCGGGGGGTCAACCGTGAGCACGACCGCTAGATGGAGCAGTGGAGTCGGCTCGACCGATCGCCCGGAATGTAAAGGTCGTCGCCCCGGATAAGTCCGGAGCGGACGGGTCCTGACTGTACCGAAGTTCGCCGATGGATAGACCATGTGGGGTAGGGTCGATTGCCAACTTTTCAATTTACCTAAGTACCCACGTGGTCTGACTACCGGGGAAGTTCACCCTCGGCCGACTTCGTCCGAATCGAGTCGCAATCGCCGGCTCGGATCCGGCGTAACGGAGTGAATTACCAAAGTCGGGCTGGACCAAATGAACAAGTTACCAACACTAATCCTCAAACATGCGTCATGTCGAGCCAATGCAAGAAACACAAAACGAGCTGATACATTTAACGCTTGGGGTTTATTTATACAGCAATAATGGGGAGCTAGGGAACACAAACAGGCAGAACTATACCGAATACAATGAATGCATGTATATACAGCGAACAAAGCACTTAACAGTTTTCTACTTGTTAGACGGGCCCACGGACACACATACGCACACACACCCAAGAAATGGTGGCTGATGCCTTTAATGCGGACTTCAGCTCAGAGGGACAGATGAGCTGAAGCCCAGGGTCTGCCTCGGACCTTTCCACCTCATGTGGTCTTCAAGCTGTTCGGACCGGGCACCAGCGTGGGCGAGCTGGATCCAATCACCACGAGCCGCGATCCTCTCCGAGCTCCGGCGGATCCCCTCGTGCTCCGGACCATGTGCTGGTGAGACGAGGCGCCGATCCTTCCCGACCCGATGCGTCGCTTCCCCGAAGAACCACCGACCAAGATGAGGCCAAGAAGTCGCACCAAACCGGGAACCAAGCAGAGACTGCGAAGAGCTCCACGCACCAAGAAGAGCCAGCCGAGCTAAGATGAGGCCACGAAGCAGGACAAAAGCCACCCGAAGATCCAACTACTCCAGCCGAGCTGAACCAGCACCAGAACAACAACCCTTGGAATCTCTCGAGCCGATAGAGAGGGTCCCCTCCTTATCCCTCTCAGCCTCACCTCGCTTCCGGCATGACTCATTCGGCCTCGTGCGCCGCCCCTCGCAACCGCGGGTGGGGGCTGTTTATCTTGCTTTCTGCCGGAACGTCCCAACCCCCGTCCCAACTGTCATTCCTGTTTACGCTGTTGAGTCAGCTGTTGAATCACGGGATGCTGTTGAATGTTGAATCACGGGACGCTGTTGAATGTTGAATCACGGGATGGGAGGGTTCTTCTTCTTCTTAGTTGTGGAGGAGGATCATTCTGATCGAACCCTAACAATTAAAATGAATCACAGCGCATTTACATAGATTTACCCATTAAACAATGGAAGGCGAGCTACCTATAGAACACGTACTTACCGAGATAACTGAGCTAAAGTACCTGAATGTTGAGTGCGATCGTGGTTTCCAGATTCGCAACAATATAAAAGCAGCTCGGTCATGGTGTGTGTGCCTGCATCCGTCCGTCAACAATTGTCTTTTTAGGGATACCACAAATCAAGCAGCAAAGCAATACACGCATACACACATATACGTACACACCGCATATAATGTGCTGCACACATGCACGCATGAGGAGAGTGTTTCCTGCCATGGCCCATGCCTAGTACGTACTCCAGACAGTTTGATCAAAATTAAAAAGTGAGGGGGAGGTTGAGAATTTGTTTTTATATATTTATCTTCCGCTTCGGGTGTTGTATATAATTTGGATTTCAGCATCGAAAAAGGCTGTGATGAATATCCCATTCACACTCTCCCCATACTCGCTCACGAGTATATAGCTAGGCCGGTATCTATACACCGCCTAATTTTATTTTTCCCATTAACAACAACCGTGTTTTCTTTTTTAACAATCCCGCAAAGATTGGTACTCCCGTCAGCAGTTGGTACAGACTTGAATAATGTACACAGTATATGTATACATTATTCAACTGTTTGTTTGTTTGTTTGTTCCTTGTACGTTTCCAAACTCCTGGGCCAATCTCCCTAAAATTTGCTGCACCTCATTTTTTCACACGCAACATTAAAAAAAAAAACCCGTTGATTTCTTAATCAAGTTAATGTCAAAAATATTAAATAATGGCACTTTGACGATCGAGCGTCATAAGTCACGTGACTCCTTTGTCGTACTGTTACGAATTTGGAAGCCTTGTGCACACAGACAGACAGCCGTCCCCGTAGCTTAGTTATTTCGGTAAGTGTGTGTTTATAGTTAGGGCCCCCTACCTGTGTCTAACGGGAATTACATGTGTGTGCTGCGGAAATTCGTTTGCAATAACACGCCTTCACCTCGCTTCCTCACACCGACGCCATTGTCTACGTGCGTTCGACCACGTACGTGGGCCGAGATTTCCATCGCCTCAGATCGAGACTACGCCAAGGAAGGCAAGGGTGTGCCCCTTGTCCAATCAGGCCACAGAAGGCGGTTTTCCCACGACATGCTGGCCAATGAGAGTTGAAATGGCCACAGAAGGCAGATTTCCCATGACACGCCGGCTAATAATGAGAGTTGGGATGGCCACAGAAGGCGGCTTTCCCACGACATGCCAGACAATGAAGGTTGAGATGGCCACAGAGAGCGACCTTCCCACAACACCCCGTTCAATGAGGATGGAGAGCGCCTCAGACGGCGATGTGCTCAACCCGGAAGAGAAAAGCATATAAGAAATGCCAGGCTTGGTCGTGGGTAGTGAGGGTGGTAAAAGGATCGAGGTGGTGGAGGTCGTCATGGTGGTAAAAGGGTCGTGGTCGTCATCGTGGTGGTCATCATCATCGTGTTGTGGGTTCGAGTCTCGCCGAACTGGATCATCGTCGCCTCTGATCTTCTCCTTGGCCTTGGTCGATTGGTGCATGGTCGATTGGAGAGCATGGTACCTGGTGCTTGGAGCGGCATCGTGTTGCGGGTTCGAGTCCCGCCGAGCCGGATCGTCGAGGACCACATGAGGTGGACAGGTCCAAGCACAGGCTCTGGTCTCGAGCTCACCTGTCCTCAAGCTGGAGGCCTTCAATAAAGACCATCGGGGTCCGTGTGTGTGTGTGTGTGTGTGTGTGTGTGTGTGTGTGTGTGTGTGTGTGTGTGTGTGTGTGTGTGTGTGTGTGTGTGTGTGTGTGTGTGTGGGGGCCCATCTTTAAGTAGCAACTGGATAAGTGTCTTTGCTTGTACATTGACTGCATTTCTTATAGTCAGATAACTCTGCTCTTTGTGTGTTCCCTTTCCCCCCATTATATATAAATCCCGTTAAATGTTGCAGCTCGTTTCTGTCCTTTCTTTCATTGGTTTAGCATGGTGTGTGTTGAGAAGAAGCGAGGGTAAATTGTACTTTTGGACCAACGGATCTCGGTGACCATCCGCTCAGGTTACGCACGGTTCGAGCACGCTACCGGATCGTTCCGCTCGAGCTCCGCTGAGGGTGAATTTCCCCGGTAGTTTGGACGACGTGATTATTTAGGTAAATTGAAATTGGCAATCGACCCTATCCCACGTGGTCGACCTATTGGTGATCTTGGGTCCGATAAGGGACCCGTCGGCTCTGGAGTTATCCGGGGCGACGACCTATAAATTCCGGGTGTTCGGTGGAGCCGCCTCCACTGCTCCATCTAGCAGTCATGCTCGCTGCTGAAACTCAGCACCACAACAGTACATCACATGACTCCTTCTGGAGAGAGAGGAGTGGAGCTTTGACTGTGCCTGCTCATTTGAAGATGGATTCTCTGTTGGGAATCAATCAAACCTGGCTGATGTACTTCCAGAGTTGATCACAAGCCAGCTAATGTACTTGCTGCATATTTAAATATGTATTTTCCGGTATGCAGAATGGAAATAAAATGACACCACTCAAAGTACACTATTTAGTGGAGAGCCTCAAATGAACACATGGTCAGCACGTAAACACCTCTCAGCATGAAGTGCAGGTGTACAAGTAAGAACGATGTCCAACACTAGCTATAAAAACTCCATGTCTATTGCTCTGTCCATGATGGCTGCACTTTGACCTCGCTCAGACTCAATTTGTCTTTCTTTCAGGTTGCCTGCATGGCAAAACTCAATCGAACTGCTCCTGCACCATCCAAGAAGCCCAAAAAGCGTCCCGCCCTGTCCCAGCGGTCAGCCTACGCCTTTTCACACTCACCAGGCTTCGGTACCTTGGTCATGCGTGGAGTTAACAAGGTGGCAAAGCGAAAACCTCAATACCAGTTTGGTCCAAACCTTGTCAACTTCCAGTACATGTCAAATGTATCGTGACAGGTGTCGGCCTCTCATGCCTCTTTCAAACCCATTGAAGAGCTAGGTGTGTGTGTGTGTGTGTGTGTGTGTGTGTGTGTGTGTGTGTGTGTGTGTGTGTGTGTGTGTGTGTGTGTGTGTGTGTGTGTGTGTGTGTGTGTGTGTGTGTGTGTGTGTGTGTGTGTGTGTGTGTGTGTCATGACACGTGGACATGGAAGTTTTGAGAGATACAGGATAGTCATTGCTGGAACCAAGGTTGACTCGCAGCTTATTTTGGTGAATCAAACTGTCCAGGTATTTTTCAGAACATTCAATGAGATACAGACAAAAGAAAAGGTCTTTTGGAACATCATGCTGGTGTTACTTTCACATCCTATCACTCCTGCATAATGCATATCCACCCACTTGTGTAGATATAAGCATACATGATGACAAAACAAGCAAGATGTTTGGAGCAGGTGAGATGGGTTTTGGGGTTGGGGTGGAGGAAGTGCATGGAGTTGTTCCTTCCACTGTTTTTTTGTTGGTTGGGGGATGGGGATTCTGTTAGCTTATTTTGGCCTCAAAAAACCCCACTACACAAGAGAAGATCACACAGGACTTGTGTTCTTCAGTAATTTCTATCACCCATTTTTTTACCTTTGCTTTTTGGTATCTATCCATGTTGTGACCATATCTGATGTGCACCACAAAGCATTGAATGTACCTTCGTTTAAATATAACATGGATCACAGTAATATGCAAGTCCACAACCAAGTTTTGAGAGACAAACATATAATAAGAATAAACAATGATCAATTTCACTTGTGGTCTCCTCTTAACAAATGATGTAATCACAAAGATGTCGACTTTGATCAGAATTGTTGAAATTGGCTTCATCCTTGGGGGGGGTGGGGATGTGGAGGCACATTGTGACGTCACGATGGGAATTTTATGTTATGCTGGCCACTTATTGGGCCAGATTGGCTGGTCCTTAACATGTACATAATTTAATGTTTGACAAAGAGGAATCTGAAGTTCATGTTCCCATCTGAAATCCTGTTGCACAAAGATCGATGTGGGCTCAAAATATTTTGCTCATCGCTACCGTTTGAATAATCGTGGGTTGGCAAACTATTTTCCACATTTGTTTACCTGATTAACATGAGACATCAACACAATAACCCACTCAGACCCCTGACACCATGATCACCATCATCTCCATCAACTCATCTTTATCGTTAATATCATCAACATCACCAATGCGTTGTTGGAACAAGTTTATCATCATTATTATTCAAGGTAAGTTTCATGATCTTATTAACTCAAGAAAATAAATTTTATTTCATGTCCTTACAGGAAACAAATCCTTTATTTTTTGTTCTTAACAACAGATCTTCTATTCATGAAAACAAATAGCATAAAATAATGCACAAATGTGTTAAGTTTGGAGAAATTTTAAAGTTGAAGTCCTGAGCCCTATTTTCCCCATTACCCCCTCAGTTTTGCGGATTTGCATTTCACGGGTACTCGTACTCCAGCAAATGCTGTTCTGGCTGTCGTTTTCAGGCCGTCATTGATTTTGAAGAATGTAAGCCCCCCTCACCTCTCCCCCGCAAATTGCAAGGCCCTCTTGCGTATACCTGAACACTGCATAGGGTATCGTGTTCTATCAACTCTCGAGTTTCTTAAGTAGCTGTTTAGTTAAGCATATCATACTCAGTGTGGATAGATATGCATTGCATATGTAATAAATAGATGTTCACCTTCCCTCGTGCTTTCACTCCAGGATCCATTCTTTTTTATTTGTATTCTTCCCCACGTCCGTCTTTCATCCACATCCTCTCCCCCACACTCCCTCCAACATACAAGCAAAACATTTGCGAGCGACTCAGTTCCACCAGGGAAAACATAGCATTCCAAAAGATGGGGGAAATGCCGGATTGAAGGGTGCTCACCATGAAAGGTGCCCCGTCAACCAGAAGGACATATGGAAATTTACTGATCGAAATGCATAAACGCACCTGTGCAAGGCAGCCAATCAGCCTAAATCGCCAGTGCGAACTTGCAGATCAGTAAGGCCTGGAAGCATGGTTATATGCCCCAAGCAAGCCAATAAAAGTGGGCTCACTCCCTGGGTTGCTCTTTCTGTGATTGTCAGTTTGCTTGCCTGGTGTTTCCTGGTTTTGATCATCAGATTATCCCTCCTTGTGCTGTGCTGTTTCTGGCATGGATGTGGGTGGAGGGGCAGCACTGCAGAACATCACCAAATGCACCAAGGTTTGTTGGCAAGAACATCAGGGCATTGTGTGAGTGGTGTCGACGAACTGAGCATTACTAATAAATAACTGAGTGGACTGTTGGCACCCCTCACTGTGTTCGTGTGGGGATTGATACCATCCTGGTGCCATGAGCCTCCAGCTCGTGAAACCTCCGTAGAGGGGTGCAGCAGGCTCTATAGGACTCATTTCAAAGGTTAGATTGAACTGTCTCATGCTTTCCCCAATGGTCTCTCACATATTGCATAAGTGCAAGGCCCAATATATTTTGCTAAGTCTGTACATTTGACAATCCCTTCCATTGGATTTAAACAGTCGGATTCGCCATGAAAACTGGCGGGAGTATTTCATCATTAAGCTGTCTAACCTGCAAGGGCCTGCATGCATGCTCCCACATGCGGCACCCCTTACTCACCCAGAGCTGGCTCACCTTTGGCCGGAATCATGCTGACCATACACCAGGAAAGCTGTTCTAACTGTATAAGTCTGCCCCCAATGACTGCTTCCCCCGACTGTGTTCTAAAGTACACTCTAAAGTGCTCACACACCAGTACCACACACACTCCCTTGTTCACACACATGCACGTGCGCACACTCAAATGCTTCCCCCCACCCGTGCCGGATGGCACAAGCCAGGCAGCTTCGATCGCACGACACGTCTGCTCACCACGTGCCGAAGCACACAGTTCACAAGCTGGACGCGTAACCTCCACTACACTGGCCTGCACTATGGCCTTGGGTGCAAATTCAGATGGCTCGCTTGCAGAACCCACACACACCCACACACACACACACACACACACACACACACACACACACACACACACCCACACACACACACACACAAACATAGGGTCACACACCTCGTTGTGGAGAGTTCCTTACTAGCCCTCTTTTACCTGGACCCCAATCTTCTCATTTGTAGTACCATCATTGTGTGTGTGTCATCCATGTACCTGCTGTTGGTGGCAATTGCCGCTGGCTCCATCTCACCATCTGGCCACTCTACCGACTTCCCTGACATCGATTAATGTCCCTCCTGTGGGGGTCACATGCGCCTTTCACAAATTTTCCCACACATGTGCCTCATCCCTCTCATCCGACGTGCTTTATTTCCCCCTCTGGTGCTGCACATAACCAACTCACTACCTTTATCTACTGTTCCAACACAGTTTTATTTTCATCTTCCCCCGCACTGGTTTCATTCCCCATTTTTGTTTTAAATTAATCTATCTCTGTTTCTTTTATCTTTGTTGTGACCCATAATGGCTGTTCATTCTATCCCTCTACTCAGAACTGTTCCCTCTTTCTCTAAAACTCCTCATACTGTGCCTCTAATCCCCACTACCACCATTGGCTGACTGGCCACAATTTCGTGCTGTGGGCCTTGCACGCATGCCAGATCCCCAGCTGCTGCTGCTGCTCCCCACAAATGGCCACCAGCTCAGTTTCGAGCTCCCTGTGAACGCTCAATTTCTCCCTTTTTTTCTTGCTCAATTTTTTTTCGTCCAGCTTGTCCGCCACTTCTGCCCACCCAGCCTTCATGTCCAGCCACAGCTCAGCCCCCCAGCCTGTCCATCATGACCTCAAATTATCAGCTCGTGTCGAGCTGTGCCGCCAAAGCCAACCAGCTACTCCATGGCATTGGTTCATTTGTGGACACTGGGCTAGCTCAGGGAGGATCATGGAAGCTACCAGGAATTAAGTGTGCTTCCACCTCACCTTCCAGAGCCCCCCCCCTCAACAATGTCTGTTTTGTTCACGGTCACTTATTACTTATTCCTTGGGTCGAATCCCAAACTCCGGACACCGATATTACGGTCACGTGGTCTGACCCGGTTGCCCAGGTTCAAATCCGTTGAGTCGCTGAGCGACCACATCAGTCCTCTGCCGTAGAGACTTCCCACCGGATCCCGTGTCCAAGGTCGTGTTACCATGCGGTTGAAAATCCAGTGACGGATAAGTGATGTGCCAACGCAATCACGGGATAGAATCTACCTTTGACTGAACGTACCAATGATCTGCTTGATACCAGAATCTCTGACAGTATTGGACCATGACCATTCACTATCTCAAACAGATTACCTGCATATCTCTGCCAGGCTGAACAGTTTACGTTTTGTATCTCACTGATAGGTCCGATCTGAATCCAGACCTGAACCAAAATCGAATCGGCTTGTTCTTGTCACCTAACCAACTCATCCAACCAGTTTTGTCACAACTCGTCCAAAACCTTTTAACCCTTTGAACCCTGGCGGCCGTTTTACCAGCCGCTATTCAAACCTCCATATACCCTGAGTGGTCGGATTTTTCTCCAGGGAGCCCAGAGTCCAAGGAGCTCAGGCTTCAAAGGGTTAAAAATCATGCTGTGTATTATTTTGGTCCCATCTCTCAGATGAAGAATCACTAAAAATTCCTGTATTCGAATGCTGATCTTCACCAAAATCGAATCAATTCGTTCTTGTCACACATGCAACTTGTACACCAAGTTCCATCCGAATCCATCCATAACTTTTTGAGATAGCCTGCTTACAGACCGACAGACAAACTGGTGAAGAGAAAATCCCACCACGTCACAAAACACAAGAGCACTCAACAATGTCGAGTCTTACCAGCGTATATAGATTACAATGGATCTGATAATTTAACGATTTCATTTTGTGTTAAAGTAGATCTGCGTGAACTGACAGACACACATGCATACGCTCGTTTTACCTGGATGTTATAAAAAGCAGGTTGCTGCATTGCCTTGTTTAGCTTTTCCATCCGAACCCAGGTTCAAATCTCAAATCTCACATACATAGCGGCTATTTGATTTGTACTACTAAATAATGTCTTCGCACTTCTTATCAAAGTGCACTGATGTTGACCGATGTCGTTGCCCCGCATGCGAATTATGTACAATCTCCTCCATAAATCTGAGGGTGATGTTGAAATAAATCAAAATATATAAATATAGAGAAAGGCAGACAGCAATAAAAAGAAAATTGTTTGAATCAAATCCTGATTTGAGGCGGCTCGGAGCCATTGGGGAAGGGGTAGGGAGAGGGGGTCAGAGGGGGGGGGGTCAGAGGGGGGAGGGGTCAGAGGAATTTATTTGATTTTCCATTTATCGACAGGATGTCAATAATTTAATTTGTGGTTTTATCCCAAATATGTATAAAAATGTCACAAGGAATGTAAATGGGGAGTAGAGGCTGTAGTTCAATCCATAATTGAATCCAGGTTCTGAAACAGGGGAAGGGATGGTTAAATTTGGCAAACTGTGAACATGTAGTCAATAATATGATTATCATGGGATATCACCATTATGACAGAATATAACAAGGTACCTGAACCTTGGCTAATAATCACAAATCAATGTCAAACAAACAAGGGTTCTCCCCAATTGTGATAAAACGTTTCACGTATCAACAATGAACAACAAAATGACACAACAGGAAAATCTTTTTATCTTCATATTTTTATGAAACCGTTTCACTTAATAATTTGCACTCGCTAAGGTAAACTACAAGAAGAAAGGAGCAATCAGAGATTACAAACCCTCACCAGGACTTGTTTTGTGTGGTGTGTTTTTATAGGTTTTAGGGCAAATCCAATATGGCAACCAAACCATGTGACCTATGACATAATGTGTGTGTCCCTTTTGTTCCTCGTGGATAGGCAGTCATATGTGTAAAGTTTCGCCTCAATCGTTTCAGCCATTTCAGACGTTAAAAAAAAAAAGATATGGTTGCCGAATCACGTGGCCGATAACGTCTTCAAAATTTTATTGTGAACCCATTTTATCCCTCAATGACCCTCAAACATTTTAAAACGATCGGATGTGGTGGTCTACATATGCAATTATGACGTCATGACAAAGGCACCTATGACGTCATAAAATCACACTCAATCCCCATGAGGAGTACTTGCTGTGTGCCAAGTTTCAATTTTTTTCCTTGGTGCAGTTTTGGAGATCAAGGTCCAAAGTTTTTCCGTTTTTCAAATATGGCTGCCACACCACGTGACCTATGACGTCATAATTATCATTACAACATTCTGCATGAGTAGTCGCGCCAATGGTGAAAATTTCGTCTCAATGTGACAAGCGGTTACAGAGAAAAACACGAAAGTTTTGTGCGGACAAACAGATAAACAGACAGACAGACAAACAAACAAACAAACAAGCTGGTAGGCAACGAGGGATTCGCTAGGATAGAAGTGCTGGATACGATGCTTTTCATTCTGACCGATCCACCGACGAAGATTCATTGCCAAGACGTATTGGTTCACATACAATTGTTCCTCCACCTGGCAATATTTTTCCTATTGCGTATTTTGCCAACTGGCACTCCTCATAAAAAATGATGGTAAATAGACACCGTATTTTTGAAGGACTACCATTTGAAAAATAATCAGTTTGCTGGTTTGTGCTGTGGAGCCTCGCGTTGCAGACACACACACACACACACACACACACACACACACACACACACACACACACACACACACACACACACACACACACAGCTGGAAAACCCGATAAACTTCTCTCAATGCTCTTGCTTGACCACATCTCCTGAGCCACACAATATTTTTCATAAGCCACGCCCACTTTCCAACGCCACTCCCACTTTAAATAATAAATAATTGGAGGTGGTGTGTGGATCGTGGAATCGTTTACGGAAAATAAATAAATAATTGGAGGTGGTGTGTGGATCGTGGAATCGTTTTCGGTAAATAAATAAAAAATTGGAGGCGGATTGTGGGTCGTGGAATCGTTTTCGGTAAATAAATAAATAATTGGAGGTGGTGTGTGGATCGTGGAATCGTTTACCGAAAATAAATAAATAATTGGAGGTGGTGTGTGGGTCGTGGAATCGTTTCCGGTAAATAAATAAATAATTGGAGGTGGTGTGTGGGTCGTGGAATCGTTTCCGGTAAATAAATAAATAATTGGAGGTGTTGTGTGAGTCGTGGAATCGTTTTCAGTAAATAAGTAAATAATTGGAGGTGGTGTGTGGGTCGTGGAATCGTTTTCGGTAAATAAATAATTAATTGGAGGTGGTGTGTGGGTCGTGGAATCGTTTACGGAAAATAAATAAATAATTGGAGGCGGATTGTGGGTCGTGGAATCGTTTTCGGTAAATAAATAAATAATTGGAGGTGGTGTGTGGATCGTGGAATCGTTGTCGGTAAATAAATAAATAATTGAAGGTGGTGTGTGGATCGTGGAATCGTTTACGGAAAATCAATAAAAAGGTGGAACGACGGTGTAGTTCCTTACAAACACTGTATACACACCTTAAATGACGGTAAATAGACACCCGATTTTTGAAGGACTACCATTTGAAAAATAAAACCTCAATCAAAAATCCGCTCGAGTAAAATTTTCTAAATATCTCGAAGTGTTTAATTCCGAAGTCTCGTTTCTCTACATTCAAAACTGAAGGACAAGTATTGAAAATACTCGACGCGGTTTTTCGGCCGCTACACAGCAATGGCTGGTTGCTTGGCAACGAAATTCAAACGCGCACATTCCCAATATATATTCCACCTGTTGGCAAAGTTTCATCGAAATCTGTTCGCTGGTTCATGCTGTGGAGCCTCGCGTTGCAGACACATATATATATATATATATATATATATATATATATATATATATATATATATATATATATATATATATATATATATATATATATATATATATATATATATATTGTTGTGGTTGACCAAATTCGCAAACCACCATTCAGGTCCCTTAGGTGAGATATCTCGGTAAGTATATGTGTAGTTAGGCCCAAACCCGTTGTCTAGAGGGAATAAATGTCATTCATGAGGGCTGCGACTCTTCAGGATAGCCGTTTTTCTTTTACTATCTTTATTTTGGACCAGCCGCCATTATTACCACCACCAACCACGTCTCAACAGCCATCACAACAACCACCAACCACAACGCCGCTTCACAACAACAACCACCAACCACAACGCCGCTTCACCACAACCGCCACGGCCTTAACCGTCACAACTCGCCACCATCGCATCACCGTCATCTCGCGCCACTCGTGGGCACCGATGCTGGACTCGTGCGGGGCGCGCACCGAGCAGCGTGTTCAAAAACATCACGGACTTTCCGCAGAAAAACGGATCAAAAACGACTCACGCCCACTTTTGTTCCGTCCAATCGGTGAGCGAGGGGCGGTTTGGCCCCGCCTCCAGGGCATTCGCTATATGCAAATTCATGGATCAAAAAGCATTCACGCCCACTTTTCCTCGGGCCAATGGGGAGCCAGCAAGAGAGGTGAAGGGTCGGAGGCAGAGGGTCAAGGGTGAAAGAACGAAGCCACGGGGCTTATAAAAACAACTGCGTTCGTCAGACAAGTTGAGAGGCAGTTCAGTTGGAAGTTGAGAAAGAGTTCAGTTGGAAGTTGAGTTGAGAGTGTGCGGAGTTCAAAGGAGTCGTCGGTGGAGCTGGAAAGAAGTGGTACTAGCCGGAGTGAAGAGGACGGAGCTGTGGAGAGGTGACGGCAGCGAAGGCGGACGAGGGGGTGCTCGCGTCGGTGCCGGGAGCGGCACAGGGAGAGGCCAGCAACGCGACCGAGGTGGAGGAGGAGACGCTCGCCGCGGGACCCGAGACAGGGTTATATCCTCCTTTCCCCGAGCATCAGCAACCCCCTCCTGTTTCCCCCCGCGCTGAGATAGTGCGACAAAGGGGGCCCCCTTCCCACCCCCTACCAGACACTGTCCGCGAGGCCCGCGGAGTTGAGGCACCACCGCCGCTCCGCGCCTCATCATCAGACGGGTAGGCCCGACACAGTCTCGGCCCCAGGCCCGCCTACCCCCCTCATCCTGGAGGGTGGTTCTCTTTTCTTTTGCTTTGGGAATATGTGTTGTCAGCGCCGTCTGTGAAGTAAAATTGTATAAGTGTTGCCGTGTGCCCGGTAGTCGGATAGATCTGCATTGTTGCATTTGCTTTTTGTGTAACATTGCATTGTCTTCTTCTTTTACATGTGCTTTTGGTGGAATTGTATATGTGTGCTTTCCGTTCATCGCGAAATAAATGTGCTTATTGTTGAACTGTTTTCCCGCTTCGCTTCGTCATTTCTTTCATTGAATCCCCATCTTGCTTCACGTAAAGGGTTGGTCGTGGGCTAAAACGCCCGATAATTAATCGAACCGTCGAGGCCGACGAATAACACCGCTCGGTTATCCCGATAGTATGGAACGGGTCGCTTAAGTGGCCCGTGTCCGAAGTCGACCTGCGGCGAGGTGCGATCGCCCGGTCTACCCTCCGTGTGGGTACTTAGGTAGGTCGAATTTGGCAAGCAACCCTATCCCACGCGGGGGCCGATTGGCACGATCGCGGTGAGACCGAAAGGTCCACCCGTGACTGGTTCCCGGCGTTAGTCCGAGAGGGTCACGACTGGATTGTCCGTCCGGTGGGCGACGTGCCGCGATTCGAGTTACGTGGCCGTCAGCACGCCGGCGGGCGCGAATCCGCAACACTGGTGTCAGGTCGTGCGATATAAATTCATCGCCCTCCTCGCGGCACTGGTATCGGAGAACGGGACAACGGGCTCTCCTGTCTCCAGCTAAATTCACGGGAATCGGTCCAGGGGTGAGACGAGCGACCCCCGATTCCCTCCAAATTACGAGCGATTCAAATTAACCCTTTAAGAGAAGCAAGATGGCGTCTCAAGGCGAGCGGGAGCCGGGGGTATTAGAAATGGATGTAGAATGTGTAGAATCCATGGTCCAGGATGGAATCCCCGTGCAGGAAATGTTGGTTGTACAGGAAAACGAACTCGCCCAACTGAACCCAGAGCCCGAAATGGGTGCGGCAGCGGCCGCGGTGTATGACACCTCCCCTCCCCCTCTCCACCGAAACCCTTCCCCAACCCCTGCCGAAACGGCTCACCCAAGCGCACCCGACATGGCCCAGCTATTCACCATGCTGGCAAAAATGAATGCGGAACTGATCGAAAAGATGGATACAAACGCAAATGAAATTATAAACGAAATGAAAGACATGAGCAAGCAAATGAAGGAAGAAACGAAAAAGCTGCGGGGTGAGACGCGGAACATGGGCCGATGCCTGCAGGCGGGCATGAAGGCCGTGACCAGGGAGATAAAAATGGCGACTCCACGTGTGGGAGCAAACGAGCTGGGTGGGGGTGCAACGGCTGACAGGCCCGCGGTGGAGGCGGGTGAAAAAATAATTCGGGGGGCGTGTTGGGCGAGGGTCGTGACGATGACCGAAAGGGAAAAATTAAATGGGGAGACCAAAACGTGCGAGACGAGACACGAGGTGACGACAACGGAAATAATAGTTGAGACAAGGGAGGTAAAGGGTGAAGAGGTGACTGAGTTCGCAGTGACGGTAGCCGGGAAGGGAACGATAGAGGGAAGACTGCACGATGAAGACGGGGTAAGTGACGCACACACACACACACGGAGGTAGTGGAGGATAATGGGGGTGAGCTCGCGGAGCGTGTAGGGACCCAGTGCGAGCACCTGGATGGCCTCCTCCAGGAACGAGGGGAGGGAGTATGCCCCCTTGAGGCGAGTCACGACCAGGTGAGTTCGGTCGTGCTTTGCGAGGTCGAGGGGAGGAGTGCTGCGAACGGGTGCACGGAGAGCTTGGGGGGTATAGAGGCCCCGGAGACCCTTGTGGGGACACGAATCCCCAGTGTGGTTGTCCCTGTGTGTGTGGTGCAAGGTGTGAGTGCGTCCCCGTGTGTGGAAGCGACCCCATGTGTGAGTGGTGTGGTGGCGATGGTGCCGGAGTACGTGCTTCCCAGCACGCCGTGTGTGGATGAGGCACCGTGTGTGGAAGAGGCCGTGTGTGTGGATGAAACGGCCAGTGTGGATGAGGCACCGCGGTTGAGTGCCCCCGCGTGTGTGAGTGAGGGGCCGTGTGTGGATGAGGCACCACGGGTGAGTGCCCCCGCGCGTGTGAGTGGTATGGTTTATGTAAGGGAGACCGTGTGTGTGAGAGAGCGGTATGTGAGGGAGATGTCGGTTGGCATGCGGAATCACGCAGCCGCGTCTCCCGGTGTGAATGTAATGGAATGGAGTGTGAGCGTCGTAACACGCGGGAGTGCGTGTGTCGAATGGCGACGACGGCGACATGACAGGAAAGAAAGCCGGGTAGCGGCTGTAGTTGTTTCGGGGACCGTGCCGGGTTCACCCAGCAGTGAGCACGAGGTCCGTGCTGTGCAACGCACGAGACCCCCACGTGCTCGCTTGCGAGAGTGAAGTCCCGGTCCGGAAACGCCAGCGGTGGATTTGCCGATCCCGTGGACGGACAAAGTTTAGGCAGGATAATGGATTTGGACCGGACGGGTTCTCCACGCGATCGTGTGTGTTAAGCTCCAACGGGCAAAGCACATGTGTTCGCGTGGGGAACCCCTCGAGACGTGGGGCTTGTGTTTTTTCTATGCGCACGGTGACGCCATGGCTGCACGTGGGGTTGAAATCCGGCAGGAGGGGTATCCCTGCCGGATGGTACCGTCCAAGGAGGGACGAGGAACACGTGCAGCTGCATGACGTCACAGGCAGGTGCAAAGTGCGCGAGTTGCCGCGCTGGTGCTGCGCATGAAAAAAAAAAAGAAAAAAAAAAAGCAAGCCTCACTTTCGGGTGCACAGGATTCCTTGGCAAGGGGTGGAAGACCCCCTTGACCTGGGCACAGGATGGAAACTAGTTAGGGGGAAGGGTTAGCTTAGTTAGACCGACTTCATGGGGCAGGGGTAAGTCCTCATGGAGTCCGTGGAATGGATTAGTTCGAGGGATTGTAGCCAGATTTAGGTGGGGAAATGATTTTTTATTGATTTGGAGACAGTGACAGACAGTGAATGTGTAGAGGGGACGTAGTTTAGCTACGTAGGTTAAATGGAACGTGCTATAGTTTAAGGGACGACGTGGGAGCACGAGTTAGTTAGGGGATGTAGTTAGAAGGATGGCAGAGTTCAGCGGTGAGTGTGTTGAAGAGTTGTTGTTGAGTTATGAGGTGAAGACATGTTGAGTGAGTGAGGCCAGCGGGTCTGTGTGTGTGGAGTGAATGGGGAATGCATGGTGCGATGAGTGATTGGGGGGAGGAGTGACTCCCGCCCAAGGGACCCCGGGGTCAGTGTAGAGTGAGTTAGCTGGGTTAGTTAAATTAACAAAAATGGAGGTCGTTTTGTTGTTGGTGGGAGTGTAGGCTCGAAACCCGTTTGGAGGGGTGCAGGAGCCCTGTTGACGGGCTGGGAGCGTGGCTGCGAAAGGTGAGTATCGCTGAGTGGGTACCCCGGGCACCAGGCTAGTCGGCCGTGGTAGGCCAAGGGCCCATGGGGGGCCGGGATAGCGTAGTGGGCACGGGTGCGCCTGCTTGGTGCGGGGGCCCGGGGCGCCATTAGCCGCGTGGGCAGTGTTGTGGGCACGGGTGACCCTCGTAAAGGGGCCCGGGAAGCCAGCCTGCCACGTGTGCGTTTCAGGGGAGGTGCCATGGGGGGCACTCCCCAGTGTTAGGGAGCTGGTAGGCTCGGAGGCAGTGTAGTGCCCGGGGGTGCCATAGCGGGAGATTCGGCAGAGGGTCGTGCCTGCCAAAGGGAGCCACGTGTCCCAGCCATGAGACCGTGTGAGGGCACGGAGAGAAAATTGGGGGGCGAGGCCCAAAATTGTGAGGACACCAACACAGGCGACGGGAATCTGGGTTGTTAGAACCAATAGTTTAAGCGAGAGGCGCTTGTTGAAAGCCCCGGGGTAGTTTAACAGTTAAATGGTTAGGGTAGATAGGAGATGTACCCCTCCGCACCATCCATCCCCTCGCTCTCGTTGTGGGCCGCTGGACCCACTTTGGTTATAGATCGCTGAACTCTGGGGAGGCCATTCTGAGGCTTGAGTTGGGCCTCGACACAGGACGCTAGCTCTCCCTTGTTCCCCTCCGGGTAGGGAACATAGGGGTTGGGAGTAGGCTAGGTGACAGGATAGGTTAGCCGAACAAGGATGATAAAGGGGGTTAGGGGACGATTTATAGTGGGGAAGTAAACATAAAAACAACAAAAAAAAAAGTTGGGGCTAAATTGGGGTTTGACAAATTAAGGGAGTGGGTATGTACAGTGACAGGCAAAGGCGATAGGTGGGAGGGAGACAGGTAGGGTAGGTCCGAGCCCGCCTTCCAAGTGGCCAGCACCACCGCACTCCCTCCACCAACCTCCACTGAACGGCAAAGGCTGGCCAACTTCATCGGCTGGCCGTGTTTTGCTGCAAGGCCTGTGCCATCGGCTGGCCGTGTTTTGCTTCAAGGCCTGTGCCGGCCACTTCATCTGCTGGCTGTTTTTCTTCAAGGCCTGTGCCGGCCAGTTCATCTGCCGGCTGTGTTTGCCTGCAGCGGCCTTCTTCTGCGGGCTGTGTTTGCCTGCTGCCTTTGCCATGCCATGCCCACTGCCCCTGTTCACCAGCCCCGTTCAATTTTGCTTTGCCCCACCCCCCTGTTCATTGCCATGTGCACCAGGATCAAGGCAACAGTTTGCAAGCTGCAAGAACTGCCCTGTTGGCAGCTACAACACGGGCCTGCAGTGGCGGCCCGTGCACCGTGTTTGCGTGCATCCATTCATCCATCCATTCGTTGTGTTCATTGCGTGTGCCACTTGAGCTGGCACGGAGACTACGTTTGTGCAGCCCATGCACCGTTGTGGTTCACTGCGTTCAGTTCAAACCATTCATCCATCCATTCGTTGTGCTCATTGCGTGTGCCACTTGAGCTGGCACGGAGACTACGTTTGTGCAGCCCATGCACCGTTGTGGTTCACTGCGTTCAGTTCAAAAGGGAAGGCCTTGGACTGCGTGTGAGCAGCCGGCCACGTTCCCTGTCACCTGCATTGGTTGAGTCAGAGACTGCATGCGAGCAGCCTGGCTCCCTGCCAACTGCTTTCTTTTTGCAGAGTTCATTGATCCTGGGCCATGGTTTAGTGTAAAATTTGTAAGTTAAGGTTAAGATGTACTGTAAATATGAGTGCGCCCCCGGCATGTTTGTCTTAGCGCCGGCAATTTTATTTAAGTCGTCCGTGTGAGTGAGTTTGTTTAGGTAGTTACTCAGCCCTCAGGTTATTTATTTTGGGGACACGAATACCATAAATGTCGCACTCAGGGATCCGTAGGTAAAATGTACTAGGGGAAAACTACACATGATGGCACACGAAAATTTGACGACTCGGGACGAGTCTGTAAAAAGGGGAGGGGGTAGTGTTGTGGTTGACCAAATTCGCAAACCACCATTCAGGTCCCTTAGGTGAGATATCTCGGTAAGTATATGTGTAGTTAGGCCCAAACCCGTTGTCTAGAGGGAATAAATGTCATTCATGAGGGCTGCGACTCTTCAGGATAGCCGTTTTTCTTTTACTATCTTTATTTTGGACCAGCCGCCATTGTTACCACCACCAACCACGTCTCAACAGCCATCACAACAACCACCAACCACAACGCCGCTTCACAACAACCACCAACCACAACGCCGCTTCACCACAACCGCCACTACCTTTACCGTCACAACTCGCCACCATCGCATCACAGTCATCTCGCGCCACTCGTGGGCACCGATGCTGGACTCGTGCGGGGCGCGCACCGAGCAGCGTGTTCAAAAACATCACGGACTTTCCGCAGAAAAACGGATCAAAAACGACTCACGCCCACTTTTGTTCCGTCCAATCGGTGAGCGAGGGGCGGTTTGGCCCCGCCTCCAGGGCGTTGGAGGGCGGTCGCTATATGCAAATTCATGGATCAAAAAGCATTCACGCCCACTTTTCCTCAGGCCAATGGGGACCCAGCAAGAGAGGTGAAGGGTCGGAGGCAGAGGGTCAAGGGTAAAAGAGCGAAGCCACGGGGCTTATAAAAACGACTGCGTTCGTCAGACAAGTTGAGAGGCAGTTCAGTTGGAAGTTGAGAAAGAGTTCAGTTGGAAGTTGAGTTGAGAGTGTGCGAAGTTCAAAGGAGTCGTCGGTGGAGCTGGAAAGAAGTGGTACTAGTCGGAGTGAAGAGGACGGAGCTGTGGAGAGGTGACGGCGGCGAAGGCGGACGAGGGGGTGCTCGCGTCGGTGCCGGGAGCGGCACAGGGAGAGGCCAGCAACGCGACCGAGGTGGAGGAGGAGACGCTCGCCGCGGGACCCGAGACAGGGTTATATCCTCCTTTCCCCGAGCATCAGCAACCCCCTCCTGTTTCCCCCCGCGCTGAGATAGTGCGACAAAGGGGGCCCCCTTCCCACCCCCTACCAGACACTGTCCGCGAGGCCCGCGGAGTTGAGGCACCACCGCCCCTCCGCGCCTCATCATCAGACGGGTAGGCCCGACACAGTCTCGGCCCCAGGCCCGCCTACCCCCCTCATCCTGGAGGGTGGTTCTCTTTTCTTTTGCTTTGGGAATGTGTTGTCGGCGCCGTCTGTGAAGTAAAATTGTATAAGTGTTGCCGTGTGCCCGGTAGTCGGATAGATCTGCATTGTTGCATTTGCTTTTTGTGTAATATTGCATTGTCTTCTTCTTTTACATGTGCTTTTGGTGGAATTGTATATGTGTGCTTTCCGTTCATCGCGAAATAAATGTGCTTATTGTTGAACTGTTTTCCCGCTTCGCTTCGTCATTTCTTTCATTGAATCCCCATCTTGCTTCACGTAGAGGGTTGGTCGTGGGCTAAAACGCCCGATAATTAATCGAACCGTCGAGGCCGACGAATAACACCGCTCAGTTATCCCGATAGTACGGAACGGGTCGCTTAAGTGGCCCGTGTCCGAAGTCGACCTGCGGCGAGGTGCGATCGCCCGGTCTACCCTCCGTGTGGGTACTTAGGTAGGTCGAATTTGGCGAGCAACCCTATCCCACGCGGGGGCCGATTGGCACGATCGCGGTGAGACCGAAAGGTCCACCCGTGACTGGTTCCCGGCGTTAGTCCGAGAGGGTCACGACTGGATTGTCCGTCCGGTGGGCGACGTGCCGCGATTCGAGTTACGTGGCCGTCAGCACGCCGGCGGGCGCGAATCCGCAACAATATATATATATATACACATATATACACATATATACACATATATACACACATATACACACATATACACACATATACACACATATACACACATATACACACATATACACACATATACACACACACACACACACACACACACACACACACACACACACACACACACACACACACACACACACACACACACATACACACACACACACACACACACACACACACACACACACCTAGAAAACCTGACAATAAGGGATGTCTCATATATAGCGAATCCAACAGTTCCCAATGCAATTCCCTCGCCGAATTATGACCAAAGAATACCTGTGTAGATCGAGGCTGATCCTGAAGACATCTTTATCCAAGGAACAAAATCAAAACCATAAACCAACTCACAATCCCAGTATTCCAGTCCAGCTGCAGAATAATAACTGGCCACAATCATAGATCAATAAACTGGACATCAAAACAGGGAAACTCATCATCGAAATGATAAACTTATACATTTTAAAAAGGGAGAGAGATTCAGCGACACCTGAATAAAGTCCGAGCACCACTCGTATTCGTGCTTCTTGGAAATTAAGCTTTCTGTGTATTTATGGCAGGAGCAACACCTGGTCTGATGGATTGAAAAAATCCCCTTGGATCAGTTTTGAGGAGTATGTTTGTCAATTCATAGCAAATGTAAAAGAGAACTCAAATGCACTAATTTCGTGAAAGATCCTTCACCCTCCTGTTTCAAGATTCAGACTCGGCCTGAAGGTCCAACTGTAATTGTAGCACAGCATGGAGGATAGTAGGTGTAAAGGGGTAAAGGGCTCGTGGTAGTCAAGGTCCTTCATGGACGTAGAAGATCGCTGTCCATTACCAGTAATTCGAGAATGTCCCATTGCTTTTGATTGAATCATTTCCAAAAATAAAGGTCTCAAGGATCTCAAGGCTTTGGGTCTCAAGGCTGAGTCTTTGGGTCTCTCACTCTCTCACTGCAGACAGGTCGATGGTCTTTCTGTCTTCTACCGTCTCCTCTCCGGCCTCGCCCCCCCCCTATTTCTTTGTCTGCTTTCTGTCCGACCCATATTTTCGGAGGGCACTCAAGGAATGTCTGCTCACCTTTACTCTTTCATTCTTTTTTCCCTCCTTTGGAACAAACTCCCACAACTCTCTTAAATCCCAATCTTCCCTCCAGGTCTTCAAAACAGCTGTTCACCACCATGTCTCTTCCCCCAACCAAAACCTCGATCTTTTCTACCCCCGTTATTCCATCCCCAACCTTCCTGAATGTTCTCTGCTTTCCTGCTTCAAAGTCCCTGTACTCTCCATCTTGTTTACCCCATATACCCCACCTAGTCCATGGGCCCAGGCATATATCGGTACCATCTGAGGAAACCAAACTTTAGGGCTACTAAGTTATTGTTAGGGACTATATGATTATTTCAATATGTGATAACCATTCCAGAAGAGCAGCTTAGTGTATGTATTTTTCATTTTTACCATTTTACCATTCTGAGATATTGACGTTTTGGGGGAAAATCAAAAAAATAAAAAAACCGAGGACCACTGGGAGGAAGTGGCAGAGCTGAAGTCCTCGCAGGAGGAAGCAGACACCCGAATGCTTCTGCATGCAGCAGAGGCTGGGTACAAGGCTGTGGTGATCACTGCCGAAGATACAGATGTCCTCGTGCTGTGTCTTGCCTTCATTAAGGACATCCCATGCCCCGTGTATCAGAAGTGTGGTATGCAAACCCGTACACGGTTCCTCGACATTGACAAGCTTGCTATATCGATGGGAGACAGTGTCTGTGATGCCCTGGTTGGACTGCATGTGTTCTCCGGTTGTGATGCAGTCAGTGCCTTTGCAAGCCGGGGAAAGATGGGCGCCTTGAAGCAAATGAAGTCGGATAAGACCTACCAAGAGGCCTTCAGTCAGCTCGGTCATTCATGGGAAGTATCCACCGAGCTCTTTCAGAAGCTACAAGAGGTCACCTGCCACATGTACGTGCCGTCCACCAACACCACGAAAGTCAATGAACTCCGACATCAACTCTTCTGTGCCAGACGGGGAGAGATCGAGTCCAGTCGGCTTCCACCATGTGAAGACTGCCTCTTCATGCACGTCCTCCGTGCAAACTACCAGGCTGCTATTTGGAGGCGCTGTCTGCAATGCCAACCCTATGTTCCAAGTCCCAAGGGTTGTGGATGGACCACTGATGATGACGGGAAGCTGGCCATCGAGTGGATGCAGGGTTCTCCAGCACCGGATGCAGTGTTGCAACTGCTTTCCTGCAAGTGTGGACGGTCGTGCAAACTCCCAGACTGCACGTGCCTTGCCAATAGCCTGGAGTGCACTGACATGTGCAAGTTGCGAACCTGCAGCAACCAGCCCGCTGATGTCGAGGAAGAGGTTGTAGACCTCGAGGACTCTGATGCTGATAACATTGATGAAGACTAGACTACTGATCCATGGTGTGAATGTTTTGGCACAATCACAAGGACATTCATGGCTACAAATATGCATAAGTAAAACATAGTACATAAACATGCCACAGTAGCGTGGTGAAGTTTGGGTTATCCGTAAATTTCAGGTATGGGAGCATGTGCCAGAACAGCGCGTCGCTGCGTCCACTTTCCGCCGGTACTCCAGGGGCCTCCGTCTGGCCATCCCCCAGGCAGATGCCAGGCCCATCCCCATCTCCTTGATATGATGGTCAACCTGCTGCAACCATGAGGCACGTGGTCGTTGGACACAAAATCCGACCAGCGATAGCCAAGGATTCTCCGAAGAGACCTGGTACCAAAGGAATTAAGTCTCCGTCTCAGATCCTTGGTCAGAGTCCAAGTCTCGCACCCATAGAGCAAGACTGGAAGTACCAGGACCTGAAGACTCAGACTTTCGTCCTCCCGCACAGGTACCGGCAGCGCCACACCCCATGATCCAGTGAATCCATGACTCCCCAGGCCCGACCCAGACGTCTATTGACCTCTGACTCGCAGCCAGCAGAGACATGAATATCACTGCCAAGGTAAGTGAATCTCTCCACGAACTCAACATCCTCACCACAAACAGACACAGACAGGACAGCAGCATCCAAGATGTCACCGAAAGCCTGGATCTTAGTTTTGACCCAAGAAACCCGTAATCCCAGCGGCTCCGACTCCTCATTCAGCACCTCGAGGGCCCCCAAAAGGATGTCTAAAGTCTCCGCAAAGATGACTGCATCGTCTGCAAAATCAAGGTCCGAGATCTTGACATTCCCAAACGATGCACCGCAACTTGATCTCTCCGACATCCTCCCTAAAATCCAGTCCATACAAGTGCTGAAAAGTGTGGGGGCAAGTACACATCCCTGACGAACTCCAGTAACAACTGGAAATAAGTCAGAGGTGGTACCACCACACTTCACAGCACTCTCAGTACCAGAGTAGAGTTCAGACATCAGATCGATCAGTTTTGGTGGCACCCCACGAAGACCAAGAATCCTCCAGAGGACATCCCGATTCACTGAATCGAACGCTTTACAGAGATCAACATAGGCTGCAAGCAGCCCCTGCCGAAACTCTCGTCTGCGTTCGGTGAGGACACGAAGTGCAAGGATACGGTCAATCGTTGACCTCTTTGGTGTAAAGCCTGACTGCTCTGGACGCTGGTGCTCAAGCAGATGGTGGCGAACGCTATCAAGAATTATCCGAGCAAAGACCTTGCCCAGTACTGAGAGCAGCGTCACCCCTCGGTAGTTGTTGCAGTCTTGGCGATCACCCTTCCCTTTCCAGAGAGGGACAACAAGGCCCCTCTTCCAGTCAGTTGGGATGATGCCTGTGTTCCAGGCAGAGCACAAAACTGCATGCAACGACACGAGTGCAACATTTCCACCAGCCTTGAGAAGTTCGGCATGGATGCCACAGATCCCTGGAGCTTTGCCCCGTTTCAACTGGTTCACCGCAGCCCGTGTTTCCACAAGCGAAGGTGGACCACAGTTGATTTGAGGGTCAGCAACAGGGATTGTAACACCCTTGACGTCCAACTCGACAGCTGGGGGATCAGCCTGGTACAACCGCTCAAAGTAACCGGCCCAGCGGGCCTTCACTTCAGACTCCTCTGTCAAGAGCCTACCACTCTCTGCTCGAACTGCAGTGCTCCGAGGGATGGGCTTGGATGAACGTAATGCGCGAATTCCCCTGTAAGCGGGACGAGAATCACCTGTCCACAAGTGATGCTCTACCCCCTCACAGATTCCTCGCACATAGGCCTCCTTGTCCACCCTCAGTGCACGTACAGTTTTACGCCTCAGCTCCCTGAACAGCTCAGCTCTGCCATTCAGCCTGGCCCTGTGACTCTGGTCAATGGTATCCAGTGTCCCTCGAGAGACAAAATTCTTCTTTGCCCTGCGGTGAGTTCCAAGACATCCACCGGCAACATCAAGGACGGTGGTCTTGAAGGCGCTCCACAACTCTTCAGGAACCCCCAAAGCACCCAGACCCCCCAAGTGTCCACTCAGCCTGTTCGCAAACTCCTCAGCTACTCTCTCATCCCTGAGCTTGGCAACATCCAGCCTAGGCTGGGATGGTACCATTCTCCAGGATTTAAGGTGCAGCTTTAGAGTTGCTACAACAAGCCTGTGGTCAGTATTGAGGAACTGAGCACTCCGGTAGACCCTGCAGTTCTGGATCATCCTCCAACGACCGTCAATGAGGACATGGTCAATCTCCTTTGCCACACCGCCAGCGTTGGAATACCAAGTCCAGCGATGAGCTTGTGGGCGCTGAAACCATGAACCAGCCACCCTAAGTCCATGACTTCTTGCAAAGTCAAGGAACTTAGTGCTATTCTGGTTCATAGTTCCTGACCCATGGGGACCAACACACACCTCATAACCATCCCTATCAGTTCCAGTCGATGCATTGAAATCCCCCAAGACTAGAAGTGTATCTCGTCTGGGGCACTGATCAACCACAGACTCGAGTGTGGCGTAGAATGCATCCTTCACGGTGAGATCACTCGCCTCAGTCGCAGCATAAACAAACAGAGACCAGGGAAATGACACCTCAGGAGTGACGAATCCTTAATCTCATAATACGCTCGTTGACCGGTGTTACCTCAATTATCATTGGGGTCAGCTTATTGGACACAGCCACAGCAACTCCTTGGGTATGGTAACCATCGGAGCGACCAGACCAATAGTAGGTGTAACCACCCACCATTATCTCTCCGCAATCCGGTGTCCGAACCTCAGAGAGAGCTGCAATCCCGATGTCCAAACGCTTGAGCTCAGATGATAAGAGAGACAGGTGATCATCCTCTCTTAGGGATAGGACATTCCAGGCACCCACCCGAAGGGACCGCCTCAGGTTAACCCAAGGAGACCGCCGTCTGGTGGACGACACCTCAGCACCACTCCGACACACTCTCCCGCAATCTGACCCAGGGATGTTACCCCGTGGTTTCCCTCCGATCAAAGATTGGGGTCCCGAAGGCTTTGCCCCAATCCCGTCATCCGGTGAGCTGCCCTGCGAAGGGAAGCTGCACAGGAGGTAACTCCCACGGAGTGGGTTTTCAGATTTTTTTGCGTTTTTACGTTTTGCGGAATGAAGGGTTTTACGGTGGCTGGAGTGCAAATCCTGCCACCAACCTCCTAATAAGAAGTAACCCAACTGCAGGAGGACGTCTGCAGACAGTTGGGCACTAGATATGGATGGCCGTTGGCTCACAAGGAGCTCCTCCGCCCTTTGACAGGTTTTGTTTTTAATCCTGCTGGGTGTCCATATGCAAACACCCCCCTCACCACAAAACCTGGTGGGGGAGACGGTTTCGTCGCCGACAACCCGACCATGGAACAGGTTAGTACAGGTTTACATGGTACCTGTAGCAGGTCACAGATCGAACCTGACCTGACTCAATCTCCGGTGACTCAATCAATCATGACTCAACTCTCAAGACCTGACTCAATCAATCATCTCCGCTGGTAACAAACTGCACTTTTCTGGATGATTCTTTCAGTCTTAGGTTGCACACTCTGTAGACAGCTTCTTGTGCACTAACTTCTCTATTGTGAAGATAGACACCCCCTAACTTTTTCATGGCTTGTTTTGCATTTTCATTTCCATTCAGTGCTTCAACAACAACCCCATTTCCCTTTCTGTCTTTGATATGTAGGAAATGATGTAGAATATACATGAATATGCATCTATAACATACTGGATATCCATATTTGCATTCCAGCAGCGAAGGAGATCAGCATTGTACTGGTTTATCCAAACATCTTTGGTCTTTCGTTGTAAAACAACACCAGCTTTATTTGTGAGTTTTTCCATATGAGAGTTCAAATGAGTCTTGTGTTATGTCAATCTTTGTGAAAAGCTCATCTGCTGTTTCAAAGTTTTGTTCACCATCTCCAAATGCATTCCATATTTTCTCCAAAACATCTTTAGCATCCTTCTTTTTCATTGCCTGTTTCTGTACTTCAGTAACACTCTGTGACTGTTCTGTAGTGTTATTACTTACCTTAGTCACCTTTTTTGCAGGACAAGAAATAAATGTACGTTTCGATGGTGGCCTTGAGAAATTAAAGCGACACTTGGTACCTTTCTTCCTGCAGCTCTTAGTGTGTTTGGTACCATGTTTCTGAACACTGTTCACAACTTCATGTAACTCATCATCAGGTGAAGATGGCACTTCACAGGTGACATATTGATCAATGAAAGATACCACATCTTCATCTGAGGCTTCGTCAAGTTTAGGAGCATCTTCAACCTAAAACAAACAATGTATGTGAGGAGAACCACGCTGTAGAAATAATCTTTGATCTTACCACTTGGGTTGGCTGGTGACATGATGACCTTTTTTAGGAAGAAATGACATCTATGATCAAACATTCTTGTGACTGTTACTGGGTTTCTTCTGAGCAATGCATATTTTTCAGAGGAATCAAGACAATTGGCACTATGTGAGTCTCTCTTTGCTTTCAAAATATTTTCAAGGACCTCTGGCCATCTCATATCACCTGCAGAAAATGAGCAGAACCATGTTGCATTTCCCAGTTGTCTCAACATTGCCAGCAAATCTTTCTGAGCAGTTTCCCAATATGCTGGAGTTCCTCTTATTGGTTTTAAAAATTTGTAGCCACCATCACATTTGAGAATTTGCCTCAACGAGTTGTTGTCCATTAGGTTTTCAGAGGAAACTATCCCATCAAATGCCTTATGATGACTTTTCCTAAAAGCAATTGATACATTGCTCAACACCTGATACACTTCAGAGAGATATTGAGCAAAAAATATGTATTCTGCGTTTCTTGCAAATCTACCATCTGCGTGCAAAATACGTGATTTTAAGTACACGCACTGAGTTATCTTTACTTCCCGATAATCATGATAGGTTGGGCTGCCTGTTGGAAATAGCACTGGGAATGATTTCGCTTCATTGCTTTCATCCATTAATATTTTAACTGGATCATTACCTTCAGCAGGTGCTATACACATTATGTTATCAAAATGTTGATCAAGAATTTCCTGCCCAATGTCCACAGGTTAAAGACAACTGTCCATGTACATTTCGTGATCAGTTTTATCAGTCTATCGGTGGGATACGTCCATGCCCTCATCACCACTAATTTCTTGTTCGTTCCCTCCTAAAACAATTGGCAAAGGATTTACCCATTCATTGTTGAAAGCTACACCCACATACCATTTGTTATTTCCCAACAATTAGTTGAGAGAATTTTTGATGTGAGCTTTGTCCACAAATTGATACTCATAATAACCTTTGAAAGCAAGACGTCTTTTCAGATGAACCCTGATGATTTGATCATCTGATCCAAATCTTGGTAAAACGGTTGTAGTTTTCTGCACATTGGAAGGAACACATACTACAGGTCCATGTACACCACGTTGTCCTCCTTTGGGAAGTGCAGTCATTTTTGCAAAGGGAATATGTAAAGCGATCAGATGTTGCTCCAAGGAGTTGAGACACTTTAATTCCTCAGGAATGGGCTCTAAATGTAGATTGTTTGCAGCAGCTTCAGCTGGAATTTTACCACGCATGATGCTTCGGTGACATGTGAAACAAATCCAGAGTTTTGATGCTGGACTACTTAGCAACATACATGGAAAACCACAATTCTCTGAGGATTTGTGGACATGTTTCTCCATAATACACTTTTCAGCTAATGCCTTAACAGCTAACCCTTTTCGTGTGTATGATTCTTTCCTACAACATACAACTTTATTCTCAAAAAATAGTCCATTGCAGGCTGAACAGATGTAGTCGAGTCCATAAGTTATCATTTCATTGAAAGCAGGCATTACCTGATACATCTCACCTTTCTCTTTCTTTTTCTCTAACCTTACAGCAGCAATTTGTATTTTTAAATTCTCTATGCACCTCACTTTCTTTGTACGTAAGCACACTTCTAGCTTTCACAGCTGTTTTACGTTTCGGATCCCGTGCATACTGATTTTTACTACGTTCTATGACAGCTGCTCTATGTTTGGGATCCTGTGCATACTGATTTTTACTCCATTTTATGACAGCTGCTCTATGTTTGGGATCCCGTGCATACCGATTTCTACTCCGTTGTATGACAGCTGCTCTATGTTTAGGATCCTGTGCATACTGATTTTTACTCCATTCTATGACAGCTGCTCTATGTTTAGGATTCTGTACATACTGATTTTTACTCTGTACTATCATAGCTGCTCTGTGTTTTCCATCCTGTTGATACCTTTCAATACATTGACTTTTTACTCTTTCTCAATGGGTTTTATTGTTGTTGTATTTTTTTACTGCATACAATTTTTTGCTTTGCCTGTAATCTTCATCTTCGTTATATCTTTTTCTACACATCAGATTTTTCCTTTGTTTGGACATGAATTCATCGGCACTATTTGTTGTCATGGCTTTCGTCTTTGTCCTCGTTTGCCTTGGCTCATCTGGAGTGTGCTGCTTTTGCTGACCTCTCCGTTTGTGTCTTGTCCTCGATACTGATCTATGAGAAGAGGCACTCTTTCGTTTATTTGCGACACTTGCCCTAACAGATCCGGCTACGCTTGTTGAAGAAATCTGCAAATGGGGAGGATTATCTGCACTCTCCGAAAGCACAGAACAATTTTTCGTGCTGAATACAGCATTGGTGCAAGTCTCTGGAGCGAGTGGATGTGAGGGGTACTGTGCATGTTTGGTATATAGAACAATCGCTGCGTCACTTGTGCAACTGTTGTTTGACGACATACACTCTGGTCATTCATAACATCGACATTCACTCCAGTGACTTCAAACTGAGTTACCTCACATCTCAGATTCATGGATACTGCTAGCTTCAGACAGTGTTCGTATACCTCTGAGACACTTCTGTACTTGATTAGTACAGATCTTCCATTAGGAACTAGAGTTCCATCCCTACCTCTTGAATGAGAATCAAAAACACAAAACAGATTTTGTTTTATAACTGCAAAAGTTGAAGCTCCAAACATTATGAAACAGTGATTGTGCAGTCTTAGAGTTGTTGTCAAAGCATCATTCAAAGACATTAAAAAAACCACCGGTAATATCTCTACTACTGGATAAAAACCCAACGAGAGATTCTCCAAGATCGATCAAAAACTTTGTGTAATGAATGTAGAGCACGTGGTAGAGCTTCAGACAACAGAAGCAGAGGATGATTATGTGTTAAAGACCTTTGCACCAATCCATTACCAGTCTCAAGAATAAAATCGACATCGGTAGTTACCCAAGAAGCATCTTTCATTTTGGCAAACAATATTGAAGCACAGCTATTGGCAGCACATTGCTTACCTCCATTTTCTAAAAATTTGGCATGACCTTGATGAAAACTACCTCGGATGCAGGCAACCGAATTAGGCAAAAGCAATATTTTGGGAGGCTCTTCAATTGGGACTTGTCGACCTTCTTTATTTGAAGCCATTTAATGAGACGATTGTTGAGGAGTTTTATTGACTCTGCAAAGTGGCAAAGCAGTTTCATTGCATCTTTGTAAAGTGCTTTGTGCAAAGTTTTGTACAGACCTTTGGGCAGCCTTTTCAATCATTGCAGTACCGATGGGTGGGACATCTGTCCCAGTGTTGACGACATTCACCCCAGTAGGTGCAGCGATGATGACCTTTTTATGCTGTCCCTTTTTCCAGTACTTTTTCCTGGGCATCTATATCAAAATAAAAATATTTGCACACAAAATTAAATTACAACGATGAGCGTTGACAACCACATGCAGACCTAATTTACAAGCACAGCGCCACACTGATATGTTTACTGAAATAAGAGAAGGGGAATTCAGTCAATAGTACATATTCAATGTGTAGAATGAAAAACTAATAGCACAAAAGTAATGGATAGTTGTGAAAATAGGGATAAAGAAGCGCACATTTTGATGTGGTCAATACATCTTCCTTAGGCATCCGATAGAAAGCCTGTGGCCAATTTTCAGCAAAAATAGAGTGTTTGTAAACACTTCAGTCATTATGAAATGGACCAGACTCACTCACTGACTCGATCACCGATGGGCAATGCTCCATCACATCAGCTCACCTGACTAAAATTAAAGTCAGCTTATAACAGGTGGGGCTCATGCCCAAGAGCTTGCAAGACACTTTAGAAACCATAATTATAATGTAAATAACAAAGTAGTACCTTCAGGGTAAATGAAGTATGAACACAAAGCACTCTCTCCAACAAAGTGGTGCTGAGTTCTGTGTGAAACAAAATGGACGCCGTTCACAATCAATTTAAACCATGACACCGAGTCTGCACAATTAAACCATTGAAACCTACAGGTTGCTTGAAGGGGTACCTCATGAACCGACCTACAAATAGTAGATCGGATTTTACGATATACCCCATTCCGGAATATACCATTAACACAGAAGGATCGTAAACCAGCAGATTTATTCATTTCGAGAAAGGAAGCCCTTTTACCTCTTAATATTAATACAACTGACTATAAAACCTTAATCCACACATCTCAGTAAAGCCCAACTCATAAGTAATTTAATGATTTTATCCGATTTGGTGAGATTGAAAATTTAACGTTTATTTACCTGACACCACAAATAACTACGAGAGAAATTTAACAAAAAAAAAAATTTCTCCAATTTTCATCATCTTTCGATCCAAACGTTACTCATCATGACTCGCAAAAACCATATTCGTATGTGGAATAAAAATTCCCAGTTATATTTTAAAATGAATGTGACAATACATACGGCACACACATGCTGCACACCGTCCCAAAAGCTCTCCTTCAAGTAGTTTTGTAAAATAATCTTCCTGTTGTAATCGAATTTGTTTTCACCGAATGTTAAGGCCGAGGTCACATTTGCTCTATGGCGAGGATATGGCGGCCGTACGCCCTCTGAATTGACAGAAACGTGCGGTGGCCGCAGAAAAACTGAGGTGGCCTCAGGGTGGCCCTACGCCATTTGGGTATATTTTACAGGCCGTAGGGTCGCCGTGGAATTGTAGCGCGGAGTTATAACTTTTTTCATTTCTATGTTCGCCGTAGCAATTCGACAAGCCGAAACAAAGGAACTGGTTAAAAAAAAACCCACTCGTTACCGTCTGTCTGGCCGCACGTTCGCCTTAGGGCCCCCCTGCGGTCGCCATGCGGACACCTTGAGGCTACCTTGCGTCTGCGTTGAAAATTCTATGGCCGCCGCAAGAACGCCCTAAGGTCACTGTGCGACATCAAATCAAAGACCGTACGGCACCCCCACGTTTTCAGTCTCCACAATTTATAAATACGCCGTGCGGCTACCCGAAAAATAAAAACATATGTGACTGCTACATTGTGTGACCGTGGAAATACTGCGGCCGCCGTATAATTGCTAATGGCCGTAGATTTTGGAGACCCCACGGCCGCAGTGGCAAATGTGACCTAGGCCTAAGTAACGCTTCCGATCATACAAAATGTCATCAAGTGGGGGTGAAAAAAAAAACATACTATATAAATAAATACTCCACGACGTTTAATCCAGTTCGAAAGAGCACACGTAGCATTACACAAATAAACTAGAGGGGGAGCACTCGGTAGAGTGCAAAACCTCCGCCGCCAATACTGCTAGGTCACTCAAGTGAACCTGATATCCTATTCATTCAATTTGACGTCAACAGTGCTCACAGAGTTATAGTTTGCAACTTTCCCTTTTACATGCTCAATTCATTCGTCATAACATTCCTCGAGACAGAAATTGATTTTACGTGGGTATATCCACCTGAAGTTCCAAAATCAGCCGCAATTATAATTTTGGCATGTTTTTTTGTTGGAAATCATAACATGTAGAAATGCAAAAAAAATAAAAATCGAAATTTTGTTGGAAAAAAATTTGCAAAATTTTTTTTTTCTCTAACAAATTTTTTTTGGGGGGGGATTGGAAATCACTTAAAACATATAGAAATGCAAAAAAAAAAAATATTCAAATATTTTTTCAAATTGGCCGCCATAGCGGCCATATTGGTTTTTGGACCAAGTCCAAAATCTCATGGCATGATCCTTGGACCAGTCCTAACCCCCCACCAAGTTTCGTCGAAATCCGTTGAGTTTTTCCGTAATACTCTTCACAAACAAACAAACAAACAGAAAGGGGTGAAAACAGGAACCTCCATCCATCTTCGATGGCAGAGGTTAATAATTAAATAATGCTACGTCGCAAATTTTTTAAAAAAATTAATAAATACTTTTTTTTTTAATAAAAATGCCGTCCATTAAAAATTAAAACTGAAACTTTTGACTTAACATGTGGGGTACACGATAAAATTCACAATTTCTTTGAGAAAATTCATCGACAGATTTATTGAGGTAAAACAGTTGAGGCCTAGCACAAAACTAGCCATGTCACTGCAGACGCATTAAATTAAATGCAATAACTCGACAACCACTCATACTACAAACGTCAGATTTACCTGATACTCAAACAATCCGCTCTGAACAAGGGAACAAACTGTTGGTGCCCACGGTTATCGAACTATAATTCCAAAGATAAGAGGAGCTCGAACACAAGAGTCATCACAACCAAAGGATATAATTCAATATGGCGAAGGTGTAAAATAAAGGAACCACGTGATCACATCGCTTACGTCACACACATCGTCTCGAACCTTCCATCTCTCGTCAGCACATTTTACAAATTTCACCCGACAAGGACCCGTGTTAATTGTTGCGATACTTTAAATATAATACATGATAAACTTTCGTGCTTAAAACCTTAAAAAAACCGAACTTGCATATACACCCCAACCTGAAGGAACACAATACCTTCTTCACCCGCGCTGTAAATTGTGATAACTACATTTTTTATACAATAATTATAAAAGATTACACTTCGTTTGAAATAACTCTATTCCCACGGCAAAATAAACAAACATCTGTCGTGCAGGTGAAACAGTGAGTGCGTCCTCCAAGACGCCAAAACATCCCTTCCCCCACTCTCTCCCTGTACGAATCTGTGCCTCCTGGAGGGAATTAGTGGGAAGCGACTTCACCTTTAACCTCTTAACCTTTAACTATTAAAAAAAAACAGGTGTGTTCCATGAGCAAACGATTCTCTATCGCTTGCTAAGCCAATTGTTCCATAACAACCGCTTTGCGAGCCGCTTCTTGGCAAACAGAGCAAGCAATCAAAAGTGTTGGTGAAGGAAAGCGATCTGATTGGAGACACAACGTGTCCACTTATGTCAGAAAAATGGCCATTGGATTCATCCCACTGTACTGGACCACATCCTACCGCAACACGCGTTGCACCACACCACACCACACGGGGTGGTGAAGGAGGTGGAGGGTGGGGGTTTGTGAAAGAGGTGGTATGTTGTGTTTGACGGTGTGTGTGGTGTGCATTGTGTGAACGGACTGCCGATTCTGAGTGGATTGTTTGTCTGATAAACTGTGACTGTCTGTCTGAATGTGAATATGACACTGTCTGACAAGACTGTGACCGTTTTTCTGACGGGTTGTGACTGTCAGATGGAATGTGACTGTCTGTCTGATGGAGTGTGCCTGTCCAGTTGATGGAGTGTGGCTGTCTGTTTGTCTGATGCAATGTGACTGGCTGTCTGTTTGTCTGATGCAATGTGACTGGCTGTCTGTTTGTCTGATGCAATGTGACTGGCTGTCTGTTTGTCTGATGCAATGTGACTGGCTGTCTGTTTGTCTGATGCAATGTGACTGCCTGTCTGTTTGTCTGATGCAATGTGACTGGCTGTCTGTTTGTCTGATGCAATGTGACTGCCTGTCTGTTTGATGGAGTGTAGCTGTCAGTCTGATGGAGTGTGGCTTTCTGTCTGTCTGATGGAGTGTGTGTGTGTGTGTGTGTGTGTGTGTGTGTGTGTGTGTGTGTGTGTGTGTGTGTGTGTGTGTGTGTGTGTGTGTGTGTGTGTGTGTGTGTGTGTGTGTGTGTGTGTGTGTGTGGTCATATGGCAGCTTCGCTGCCGGGGTAGCTATCATTTCTTGAGGCACGACTGTGTCGCTGATGCAGTGCCTCTGTACCAGTACACACACCGGAACTGGTACTCATTTCGCCGACCTCGGAAGGATGACAGGCTGAGTCAACCCCCTTGTGTATTAATTCAGCAGCTGACGGGGCTTGAACTCGGGACCCCAGGATCCCGAACTGCCACCCAAATCCACTGAGCCAACACCAGGCTTTGGTAGAGTGTGACTGTCTATCTCTCTGTCTGTCTGATGGATGGTGACCCTAACCCAAACTCATCCCACCCTGCAATTATTTTACTTTCCCCAACCTTCAACAACCTCTTCCAAACCTCTAACTCTCTCTCCCCCAACCTTCAACTATATTCTCCACCACCCAACTGTCTCCCCCACCACCTAACAATCCCGCTTTACCCTCTGCAGCGATGCTATCCACATTTATTACTTTGTGTTGAACTTATTTAAACACCAATTCAATTGCTACCAACTATTTATTCAGGAAAAAAGGACGAACTTCATACCTAATAGATACATTGAATGCGGCGTGTTATTGCGTCCATAACTCATCAATCCCGTGTAGTAGAAAGATGTATTGGGAGGGGGCTTATAATTACTCGAGGGAGTTCTGGTTTACCCTGTGGACCCACATGACATTTCCTGGACATTTCTTGCTTTGCGTTCAGGTAATTTAAATACCAATTCAATTGATTCCGCCAATGTCCCAAGGAAGAAGGGCTAACGGCATACGTAATAAATAGATTGAACACTTCGTGTAACTCGGCAGTCTCACGTTCTGTCGAAGCAGGGCTGTATTTGTATCAACATTAAATAATGTTTTTCTCTGGTTCCACTTATCCTATCGAAGTGAAACTTTGCAACCATCATCTACCACAATGTCTGCGTATATGATAAAAATTATGATTTCACAAGTCACATGGTTTGGCCTCCATCTTGGATAGAAAAACGCACCTACTCTGATCAACATGAAACTTAAAAAGCATGATCCACCACCCCATTACAGGGAGAATTTAAATTTATCTTGCAATAGGCCACATGGTTCGTCAGCCATCTTGGATTGAAAATTAATAAACTTTTAAAATCTTCTTCTCCAGAATGGCTGGACAGATCGAGGCAAAATTTCACAGACACTTTCCCCAAGACATCCTTTCACAAGTTTGTAAATTTCTAATTGATAGGTCACATGGTTTGGAGGCCATGTTGAATTGAATGATAAATATTAACTAATGTTTACTCTGGAACCACCGTTTCTATATACGCCAAACTTCACATTTGTAATCTAGCCTACACGCGAAACGTAGCTTTAAAATTTCGACCCGATTGGCCACGTGGTTTGGCAGCCGGAATTATTTAATTGTTTGAATCCGAGAACTTTTAGATTTGTTTTTTTCCAGAAGGCTCACTCGGCTGTACCTACACTCGTTGGAGGGCACAGGAACGGCAATTCAATCGATACCGACAACGCCTCCAGGAAAAATGGCTAAACGCGTACGTCATAACTAGATTGAACACTTTGCGCGATCCGGTTCGTGACTCGTCCGTTCCACGCCGTCTCGAAGCAGGGCCACGTTCGCGTCGCTCTTAAATAACGTTTTCTCTGGAACCACTTATCCCATCGAAGGGAAATTTTGCAAAATTCTTGTTCGAGTCTCACGTTGTATCGAAGGCAGAAACGTCCGGGTACCCGGTCATCACTGCCAGCAGTTATAAAGTGGCAGTTCTAGTTATTATTAGTATTGGTATTATTATTATGTTCTATCCATGGTCAAGGATCGTGAAAGAGCGAGGGCAAACAACAGATCAGAACACAACATAACAAAGGGAACAGCAGCAGAAAGGGGAAACACCAAAAGGAGTGTGGTGGGAGAAGGTTAGACGGAGGCACACAAAGAAGAGATGGACCTAACGATGAGCAGCAGAGGAGAATGCAAAGGGTGGACAAGGTGGATACATAAGCAAAATTTTGGGAAGGGTGACGGTAGTTTACTTCGTCCAGTGTGGCTCGTACACCCCCTCGTCATTCTTGACCCAGCCCCAGCTGGATGGAGGAGGCAGCTCTGGCGTTGGTAGCAGTGTTTGACCCCACACATGGCCTCCTTGGTAGGCCGCCCTCTTCACATGCTCCCCCAGAGCTGCCTTGGTTGGCGGGATCAGCTGCACATTGTTCTTCTTCGCGAAGAGTTTCTTCTGGGCCTTGTCAATGTCGTTGCACGTGCTGGTTCTGTCATAGAGCAATATGACGAACCTCTCGATGGTGTGCATGACATCGTCTGGTATGCCACTTGGTGCAGAGGATAGCTTCAGCAGTGTGTCTGTAAGTTCTGGCAGAACGGTCCAGATTGTCCAAGCAGTCTTCTTACCATGTCCAGCAAAGCTAGATACAGTGTCACACCCAGTCAGAGCGTGAAACATTTGGAGTGCCTGTGCCTTCTCTGGTCCTAGGCCAGCTGCTATTTCGTGGGCTGCCAGGTACCGAAAACTCTTCCCAGTGCCAAATGCTAGCCACAGTTCATCTTCTCGTTGCAGTCCCTGGGCCACTGACACAGCCAACACCACAACATCGGTGTCAACTGTCTTCATCAGTATCTTGTGCTGACCATGGTTGGCTGCATGGGATGCATGCAACAACATTCGACTGTCAGCTTCTTCATGGCTGCATGGGGCGAGCAAGGCCAGCTTGATCAGCGGTGGCTTGATCAGGATGGCCTCTTCATCAGTGATAACCAGCTGCTTGTCATCCTGGTCAAACCACCTGAAGATAGCTTCTGATAGGAACTTGAACAGCTCAGTCTTGTTGGTGTCCACTCGGAGGAAGTTCTGCCAGTTTCCAGGTATAACTGCTGCTCCGACCACGCGTCTACGCACTCCTTTTCCACACTTTGATCTTGCACTGCCTTTCAGTGAATCAGCAACGTAGCGGTCCCAGACCAGGTCCAGGCGTGACACAGTCTGAAGCTTTGTTGACAGGTACGGTATGAAGACATCCTGGGCATAGTCATCAAAGTTCTTGGCTACTGCAGGCTTCAGCATCTGGCCAATGACTGCCCCATCAATAACTAGGCTGGTGGTATCAGGAGGCTCTGATTGGGCATTGGAGAACTCTTCAAAGCATTTGAGGAGATCACTCTTCATACCGAGACAGAGACTTTCTCCATCGGAGAGAGCTGGAGGACACGCTTGATTCTCATGACGAAATAACTCTTCAAGGTTTCCATCCCTCATCTGGCAACTGATGAAGAGCCGTGAGAAAAGTGCCACGTCGTTCCTGAGAGAGGCCAGCTGCTGTTTCCCTTTGCTCACACTTCTCGGGGTGGAAGTGCTAAACACCTTCAGCTTGTTCCGACGAATTGAATCATCAATTGGCTTGGTCCTTTCCACCAGGCATTCTCTGGTGAAAGCCTGGAACTGCTCTTGGCCAATCTTCTTCACATTCCTGACATTCTCAACTGCAGCAGGACCTGCAATTTCCTTTGTGTTAAGGACAACCAGATCCATGCTCTCTTCCTCAAAGGGGTTGCCAAGCTCTTCTATGATGCTGACAAGGGCACAGACATCTTTGGCGAAAGAGGTTTGCACACTTGGTGTCTGGTCGTGATGACGTGTGTCCTTTCACCTCCCCCAGTGTTTACGGCCATCTTGGAACTCTTATATGGCCCTGGCAACTTCTGGCCCAGCAAATCATCCAACGCCACAGGGCAATTGGGTTATCAGTGAGGCCGACTGCTCCACCATCTCCTTTGATGCATGCGTTGTTCTGTTCATGTGCCTGGTCGATTGGGATCGAAGAGAACACGTTCTTCGTCTTCTGTACAGTGAAGTTGCCAGCCATAAATTCTCCAGCTACATCTGGGTGCTTCATTGGGAGTGCAATCATGTCCCTCAGGTGAACAGGGACCCACCTGGCATAGTGTGTGTGGTCTAAGGCATGAAACCATGGGACCAGTTCCGTCACGGCATCAAGGTACATCGTGAATGAAGCCTGCCGCAGAGAACGCACGTAGACCAGTACCAACATCTCTAGTTCCAGCACAGTTGTCCAGTACTGAAAGTTGGGAATGTCTTCTCCTCTCTGGTGACACCATTCTTCGAACTCAGGCAGGTCTTCTGCATCATCAAAATACGTCATACAGTGGCGTCCATACGCACGGTGTTGCAGGATGTGCAGTGCCGCTGCAGTGATTTTATGAGCTCTTCTTGTGCAGGTGACGTGGGCAGCTCGCAGGAAGGAGTGGGCTGTCCCTGGCGTTGCAATCTCAGCTTGCACCAAGGCTTGTACCCAGCCACTTCCTCGCAGCCAGTCGCCCAGCGTCTTCAGGGCAGCCATCTCGATGTGGAGCCCAACAAACATCACTACCATCTTTTCTTCACCATACTTCTCTGGCCACTTCCACTGAATCTGCTTTGCCAAGGCAAACAATGGCTGGTCCAAGGTGACGACAGGTGTCTGGCCAGGATGCACATGTTCTACAGCATTCTTCACCACATCCAAGGAGTGCCGGATCATGGCCACTGTGTGGGCATTGTCAAGGAACAGTGGAAGCAGGGTGGTGGGGCTGATGGTTCGAGGTAACGGCGGCTGGCGACTGGCATGAAACCCTGACCACGATATGTTCTCGTATGTCCCAGTGTTGTCCTCTATGAGCCGCCTTGTGTGCTCTAGCCACAGGTATTCCTCCTCAGTCTGCTCCTTGAAGTCATCTCTGGTCAAGGACACCACTCTAGTAGCTGGAACAGACAGGTTTTTCATGCTGGTAGTGACTGGGGGCACATCAGTATAGTAGTGTGGCAATTGTCGACCATCTTCGAGCTAGCATCTCTAGATCCACCAACGATTACAATGCTTCGGTCCACTCCTTCGCCAGTGAAAGAGGGATGCTGGAGGAGAGAGATGGCTGTACCATGGAAGGACTCTTTCGCTGTCGTTGAACTGGGATTGTGGTTGATATTGTCTATGGCTGATGTTGTGAAGACATTGCTGCGCATCTTTGGGGGGCAGACCACTTGTTCTCTGTGAAACTGTTGGCAGGCACTGTTCCCCATCTGAGCCGAGAGCTCGAGAACACGGGCATATGAGATGCTCATGCCCAGGTGTGACAACCTGTCTACTAAATCCCTCTTTCGTGTGTGAGCATGCAACATCATCCCTACGTATGTGGGAACTGGGGTCTCCTGTGCAGCACTGTGCCTGGCAGTTACAAGTCCTGTGGTGCGATGTGCCCGGTTGTGCTTGATGCAGTTAAACTTCAACATCTGGGCAATGGCAAGTGCTGCAGGGGTTGTGTCTGCCATCTGATCCTTAATGCTGGGACCCTCTAGGACCATGCTCACCAGGGCAAGCAGCAGTGATGGCACAGATTCTCCTTGGCATCCTTCAAGGAATCCATTGAAGAGCTCAGCTTCTTCAAACATGTGGCGGCGCACTGTCTGTGCAGCACGTGCAATATGGACCACATCATTATCACTGTCCAGATCACAGGCTTTGATGAGAGCAGCCCCGACGTCTTCGTCAAATACCAGCAGGACGTCTCTCCCCTTTGTGTGTGCGCGCATGTCAGGGAACTGGGTAAGGAGTCTCTGCTTTAGTCATGTGGAGTGGACCCTTGTGTCAAGCTTAACCCCTAGCTGTTCCATTCTGGACTGATAGAGCTCTACGAGATTAGCTAACTTGAACACCGGTGCTATCTCCTCATCTAGCCTCGCTTCTTCTATGTAGAGGACCAGTTTGGCGAAGACAATACGTGATACTTCTCGCTCCTTGTCTTTGTACTTGGGTCCCTCAGACTGGGCCTTTCTAACACGGTTGTGCAGCACTGATAAGCACTTCCTATGGTACTTGGCGTCCTGGGCGACCATGTCCCCGGCACTGAGTCGGCCGAGCAGTTCTGTGTCTTCAAGAATGGCTGCCCAGTCTCGAACTTTACTGTCCATTTGAAATGTTGCAACTTCGTGAACACCATCGGTTCCTGCAGGTTGTCTGCAGAAGAAACACTGGGCTTCTTGGGCCTTCTCTGTACTGGATGATCTTGAATGAAATCTGGTGCATTTGCACGCATCTGGTACGTCATGGATCTCTCCTTCTGTCATGAGTGTTCGCTTTTCTTCCCTTTGCAATTTTGTATTGTTATATTTGAGCTTGCATGTTTGATGGTACAAAGCATTGTTTGCAACCATGGCCGCTTCAATGCCATACCCTTCGTTGAGTCTTTCCAACTGAAGTGTTCCTGGAAGTTGTCCAAGCTCACTGAATCTGATCAAATTGGCTGCGAGTGAACTGTACCCACTCCCAGAGTCTTTTCACTTGGACTGTGAAGGACATGTCAGAGACTCTGCTTTGTCCTCTTGGCAAATGATACACAGCTTCCAGTTAGTCTGAATTGGGTGTATTGATGTTGATGGGACAGGACTCTCAAGGCCAACCAATTGGAAGCTCTTGGACATGGTCAAGTTGTTCAATGTTACACCAGGTATGTTCTGTTCACCAGCAACCACCACCATCAGGATCTGCAATGACACAATGTAGGATAAACTAGGTATGAATTAAACCGGTTTTCTCCTAGCCCATAGTCATAAATACTATTGCCACTTGTAAAATCTTCTACAGACGTTGGTGACGGCACATAGACAATTCACACCCATCATCTGGGTTACATGGCTTCATTCCCAATACGACCGAATTCATCCATATTTAGGTTACTTCGAGCCGATGTGCTGAGATGTGTTGCGATTGACTGTAAGAGTCAATAAAAACGCAGTTTCAGAAAACGGAAGGGTTACTCAACAAACTTACCAAAACAAATTAGCTTAGCCATGAAAATGGAAACTAGAATGGAAAACTACTTACAAATGGCTTGGCATTGCCATCAATCGAACGAAGATAACCCGAAAAATAACGAGTTATCATGGTAAAGATATCTCGCCAAGACGACGGTACGAAGAGAGAACTTCCTCATTCAGTAGCAAACTGGAACTGGCGCCGTGAAGGCAGAACGGAAATACATGCAGAACCTCGTAACCCGGTAATCCATGACCGAGATAATCCTATGACCAAACTCAACTTGATGAACTACGGTTAACAATGGGATAGCATAGAGAACTCTATGGGCACAGAACAAAATAACAATGAATCGAGTCAACAAGTGTAAGCTGGCAACTCAACCGTGCGCGATTCCGGGGTCAATATGCACGCACACAACTTCTACTACCATGTGCCAAGCCAATAGTGCTATGAATGTTTATCATTGGTTTTCATTCAGTATCTGTGTCTTAATAAGACTAATTAGTCCACTTTAACTTTTTTTCTCAACCAAGTCAAATTGTTACTTTCTTTGACCATTATTGGACCTTGATTAGTAAATAAACTTTCACTATCAACCTGCATTCCTCTCCAGTAAAGCAGATATGTGTCATAACAAGAACCACTGGCGGCCATTTTGAAAAATGGCTGCCACAGTCATCAGCGGCTGAATTTGAGATGGCCCAATATCCAAATCTGTTCATAATATGTTAGGCTATTAGTGTGCCAAATTTGGTGCTTTCCTCACAAAATGCACAATTGTTATGCTGTATTTCGCTAAGTTGCCCCACTACTTCCCCTCCCTCCTCTCCCCACCCCTCCCTTCCCTCCAAGAAATAACAATTTTACGAAAATGGGTCGAAAGGGCCGTTTCTCAGCTCAAAGGGCTGGAATCGCACTTTGGGCTCAGTTCATGCCAGGGAGATGGTCTCCTATCCAGAATATACCTGTCAAGTTTGCTTCGGTTCCGTTTAAGAACAACCGAGAAATAACTTTTTTTTAAATGAACCAAGAGGGCCGTTTGTCGGCCCAAAGAGCCATAATCTCATTTTGGGCTCAGTTAATGCCTGGGGGGATGGTCTCTAGAATATACCTGTCACGTTTGGTTCGGTTCCGTTCATGAATAACCAAGAAATAACAATTTTAGGAAAATTGGGCCAAAATGGCCCATTCCTCGGCCCGATGGGCTGCAATCGCACTTTGGGCTCAGTTAATGCCTGCGCATATGTGTCGAGTAAATGCCTGTCAATTTTCATCGAATTCTGTTCACGAATAATGGAGAAATAGACGCTCAAATGAACTGTACACAAGAAAAGAGAGAATGTGAGCGGCACTTAGACCCCGTGGAGTGGAAGACCCCACGGGGTAAAAAAGATCTCCAACTTTCTTGTGGGGAAGCTTGGCCCAAGTCTTTCACGAACCGGCTCGCTTGGCCTGACGTTCGACTCAGGTTCGGCCAGCAATTTGGAAACAGCAACAGCAATCTTCATGAAGGACACCGTTGGATATTTAACATCCACAAACTAATGGCGGCAGATGGGACGACCAAGTTAACATCCATCCAAGGGACATCACACACATTGATGAATAACCCTTCCTGTTGTTGTTGCTGCAGTTGTTGTTGTTTCGAATACAGCTGTGCATGGGGCTGCATTATTTTCTAGAACCCTGGCTGCGCCGCTGATGCTGTGCCCCTCTTACCAGTATGCCAATACTCATTTTGCCAAACTCAGAAAGATGACAGGCTGAGCCAACCCACCTGCTGTTATTTCATTGGCAGGACAGGGGCTCAAACCCACGACCCTCAGATTTTAAGCTCGTCACCTTAACCATTAAGCTTCTACCAGGTAGCGAAGTCTACCTGTGAAATAAAATGTATTGGACCAGATATGTTCTTCCTGTGAACAGGCTTAGTCTACCTGTGAAATATCAGGATGACAGCTTAGAGCTGGGTTGGAATTCGAACCCTGGTTAGACCAGTAAGAGGTGAGTGTGTGTACCTCTTGGCCATCCTGCCAGACCCAAACTTTCTCTAACAGTATATATGGAAGCTTTCTCCAACAGTATACACCAGCAAATACCACCCACACTGAGGGAGCGGGAGATAAATAGAGGGGAGAGTGAGAGAGGGGGTTGGAGAGGGAGAGGGGGGATGGGGAAAAAGAGAGGAGGGAAGGGAAGTGAGGAAGAGGGGAGAGTGAGGAGGGGTGGATGAGTGAGGAAGAATGGAGGAGTGAGGAGAAGGGAGTGAGGAGGAGGGGAGAATGAGGAGTGGTGGAGGAGCGAGGAAGAAGGAAGGAGTGGGGAGGAGGAGGGGAACGAAAGGGAATGTGAAAGGAGGGGAAGGGAAGGCAACGTGGGGGGAAGCGAAGGGAAGGCAGTGTAAAAGGAGGGGAAGGGAAGGCAATGTGGGGGAAGGGAAGGGAAGGCAGTGTGAAAGGAGGGGAAGGGAAGGCAACGTGAGGGGAAGGGAAGGCAGCATGAAAGGAGGGAAGGGCAAAGGAAAGCAATGTGGGGGGAGGGGAAGGGAAGGCAATGTGAGGAGAGGGAGAGGCAGCATGAGGGGAGGGGAAGGGAAGGCAGCATGAGTAGAAGGGAAGGGAGTGTGGATACAGGAAGGGAATGTAGCGTGAGGGCAGGGTTAGGGAACATATTGGGGCATTACCAGGACGAAAGTGCTTTCAATCATCGATTGGGAAAGTGAACTTGTTGCTGTTGCAGGCTTTGGTTTCTTTAAATCCACATTCTCAACAGTCATGAGTAGATCCTCTCTCTGATGTTTGGTTTTCAAATGTTTTCACATATTGGATGTATTACAGTGATGAGCAATCAGCAATGACTGCTGAACAAAGTGAGCATGCAACTTTCGGACTGTCTTTTTTCTTTTTTTTGTATACCTTGTATGAGGCTCGTATGAGAGCTAACACACAACGCACAACAAGGGGGGGCATGACACAAGAGGGGCGGGAGTGGGAAGGACAAACCAGTGGGGAACAGAGACATTAGGAGATCTGTGGAAGGGAGAGGGATGGGCCGGGGAACACTGGGTATACAAGATGGACATTAGAGGGACTTTCAGGAAGGAAAGCAGGGAATTTGAAGGAGGTGAGTTTGGGGTGGATTAACTGGGGTAGAAAAGATCGAGGATTTGGATGGGGGACGATAAGCGGTGGTGGTGAACATCTGTTTTGAAGGCCTGGAGGGAAGAATGAGATTGAACAGAGTGAGGGAGTTTCTTTAACCTTCCTAAAATAGTTCCAAACTTTACTTCTGGACCTTTTGAATGGTATACTGTCCAAACTTTATCAATCAATGTATTCCCTGCCTGTCCATCAGCAAAGCAATTACCACACTTTATCGACCAACTCCAAATGCCTTGCTATTCATTTAAAAGGAACACGTCCTTGGGGCATGTTTAGTTTTCAAGTGACTTACTTCTGCTTCTATATGGCAAATGGGATGACCCAGGGGTGTGTTCTTTTTCAATGAATACATTACCAAGCCATGTGTAACCAGAACATTCCCAACAGGGATGAAAAAAAAATTCCCCCCCCCAAAAAAACTCATTTCTCTGAAGTAGGAATTATTCGGAATCGACGTCGATTCCGGTTCACTACTCCATTCCTTTCGATTTCATGGTTGGAATCGAGTACTTTGGAATCGATTCCACCCACCACAATTAAGCACTCAGTCATGTACTCCAAAAAACGGTTGATTACAACGACTGGCTTGGTCAAACCAAACACCGTCCAGAGACGACCGACGTATCAAACAATGTGCAAATTGGACAAATGAACACTTTTTTTTTAGCAGTCAGACATGTCTGGGTGGTGATAGTCTCCCAATATATTCTGGTTAACATCAAATAATGTCCCACATGTAAGCGCGTTCTTTGGTACAACTCAAATGAGCATGAAAACATAGTGACTGCTGCTGCGGTCAATTCTGCAGTTAAAATTTTGAAATTTGGTTCAGGTTAAAAGATTCTAGAGATTATCACTTTTCATGTGTAATGTTTATAAACATCCAGATAGTGGTATTGGGATTAATTTATTCATTTCATTTCATTTTGGTTTACCAAAGAAAGCATCCTTGGTAAAAAAACAGTCAGAAGACTGATAGATACAAGGTTAACATCAAAATAGCGAGAAGAATATTGTTAAAACAAACATAAAAACACCAAGATCACAAGCTGAATTAAAACACAATTCAAACAAATATGATACGTGTAAATAATATGCACAGCTACATAACAGAATCAAGTATTTCGGTTAAAAAAGGAATTGTCAAATTTTTGTGTGTTTCAGTCTTACACTGAGGTCGGTCGAGACGTTGAACATTTCTCAGTTGAATATGATGTCTCAACACAGATTGATGGGTGGAAAGAAGAATTCCACGGTGATGATCAGACTTTAGAAGACCAAGTCCAAAACGCAAGAGAAGCTCATTCCTGCATTCACTCAACAATTTTACATCAAAATGACTAAGTTGTTGTGCGTAGGACTAAATAGGAAGATAAAATCGACCATCAACCAGTCAGCAAGAAGGCATTCAAACACCCAAGCTCAAACAAACGTACTCGAGATGGGCGAAGCTTATCAAATCCAGTAACACGAGGTGTCTTAGGAATCACACGTACTGAGGCACATTTCCATTTAGCAGGGAAGTAACCATTTGTATGTATTTGTTAAACATTGTTACGAATTCGCGCCCGCCGGCGTGCGATCGGCCGCTTTCCACTAATAGCAACCGCGTCACCCACCGGACGAACAATTCAGTCGTGACTTTCCGGAGCCAACGCCGGAAACCAGTCACGGGTGGGTTTCTAATCCCCACCACGGCCGAGCCAATTGTCTACCCGCGCAAGATAGGGTCGCTTGCCGAATTCGATATACCTAAGTACCTGCGCGGGCAGCCGACCGGGCGACCGTACCTCGACGCAGGTCGGCTTGGGACACGAACCGCTTAAGGGGTCCGTTCCGTTCTGCAGTGATAACCGAGCGGGTATTATCGCCAGACCTCGCCGGATCCGATTCTATTGAACGGGTGTTTAAAACCCAACTATTTATTCCAGGATGCAAGATGGCATTTCCAATCTGGTGAAAGGAGGACGTGACGAACGAAGTACATTTGAACAAAGCACATTTATTCTACACATGCACGTCTGTACAGCCAACACGTAAACAGGCAAACAAAAGCAGGCAAACAAAAGCAAGGGAAAGCACTACGACCGAATATGGTTATTATTAATGTAGTCATTTAACAGTTTTTACTTGTCAGGACACGGCGCCACAAGATTCACTCAAAAGAAAAGGAAAAGGGCCACTCTCATACACGAGAGTGGCAGACAGGGTCCGTGGACCTTTATAGTGCGTGAGCCTTGGTTGACCGAATGGGCTCGCGAGACCGATGCGGCTTACCCGCACCCTCGTGGTGCGACGATGGGCAGGTCGTGACGTCTGTTTCCCACGGCCACCAGGACAGCCGCGCCTGATTGCGGCCTTGCGACGATGGGCAGGTCGTGACGTCTGTTTCCCATGGCCACTAGGACAGCCGCGCCTGATTGCAGCCTTGCCAAGACGAGGTGATCCGGGCCCCGGCCGGCAACGTGGTTTGAGAAGAACGAACGGGTCTTTTAGTGCTCTGTCAGAGTTGATGCTCTATAAGAGTTGATGCTTGATAAGAGTTGATGCTCTTACAAACCCCGTCCGCTCCTCAGCGATGCGCGAACTCTGCCGAGGTCTGATCACCTCAGACTGCCTTGGCGCTGGCAAGCTCTCCCCGGCTGTGGTCTCCTCGCAGCTCCTTGGCTTTCCCCGACTGACTCTCTCCAGACTTCAGGCTACACTCGGCTCTCCGACCCCTCCAGACTTCGGGCTACACTCGGCTCTCCGACCCCTCCAGACTGCCTGAACCGGTGCTCTGCACGGCCTTTTATAGGGCCGGTGAGACGAGATTTGGCCTTTGCCCTCTGACCCTTGACCCTGCGCGGAAAGCGGACGTGGTAGGGATCATCGAGCCTTTGACTTCTGACCATTCCCGGAGAGCAAGCCGACGTGGTTGAAATCACCAACGCTCTCTGACCTTCGACCCTTCCCGGAGAGCAAGCCGACGTGGTTGAAATCACCAACGCTCTCTGACCTTCGACCCCTCCCGGAGAGCGAGCCGACGTGGTTGAAATCACCAACGCTGCATGGCGAGAGAACCCTTGCCTCTGCCTGCAGTGATGCCATTTGATCGGATCCCGCCGCTGATGGCGCAAAGATGGCGTCGTTTCGGGAACGAAGGTGAGGCGATGTTTGTGGTGTGGAGTTGTTGATGGTTGTGGAGGTAAAGGGGAGAAGGTGGTGGTGGTTTGGTTGTGCTCGTTTGGGAACGATGTTAGTGGTGGCGATTTGGTTGTGGTGGGCAGTAGAGGTGATCGTGGTTGCGGTGATGGTGGCGTGGTTGACGTTGTGGTTAAGGGGAGCGATGTTGTTTGTGGTGATTTGGTTGTTGAGGTATGGTTGGTCCAAAATAACGATAGAAAAAGAAAAACCTACCTCAAATGATCACAGCCCTGCGCACACGAATAAAACCCATTAAACAACGGTGGGGAAATCTAATTGAACACGGACTTATCGGCAGAGCTAACTAAGGACCTTTATGGTGTTCTGTGAATTTCCACAGCCGTAACAATATCTTTGTAACAGGGCCTGAGATTTCCAATGCAAACTCTTTGAGAAGATGAGTTAGCACATCACTGGGATGCGGTGCCTTGGATGCGTTGAGAAGTCTAAGACGAAAGTAAACCTCATGCTGCTGGATTGTTGGTGGGGGGCGCAGACGCTGGAAGATACGCCGTAAGAATTGCCGTGTTAGCGGAGTTAACATAGTACAGATGAGGGGAAAATGCATGCTTAGATCATTGGCAAGCTGACAAGGAGATTGATCAACAAAAGGAAGATTTTGGACTGCATCTTCATTCCGGTCAAAAATCTGATCTGTCTCTTCCATTTTCAGGCTCTGATCTTTTAAGGTGGTTCAACTTTGTTGTGAAAGTAACCAGACTTAGCTTTTTTGATATCACGCTGGACTATGTTCCCTAGTTGATGGTATCAAGCAAAATCACCGATATCATGTGCAGAGTCCCATTGTACTGTAAAACGGTAGAGAGATTGTCCTTGAACCATGGTTTGTCCCAAGGTTTCTGCTTCATCACTATCTCATGAAAGCATCGTTTGTATTGCATCATAAGGGTACTAACTAAGGAAAATATCTACCAATTGATCAGGATTATCAGGAGAGTTCAAATCAACCCAGTTATACTCCGTAATTCATTGTCCAAATTTTCCGATAGATGATACACGAAAAGGTCTTAGTTTAGACCTGGTGGATTTCATTGGTTAAACTGAGTCATGTGGTCAGGCTATAATAACAGGGTGATCACAAGATTCAATTGAGGCACATATAACTGGTTCAGCATCAAGTTGTTGAAAGTTTGTCAAAATCTAATCAAGTACTGCATCGCCTCATGTTGGTGTTACAACTAACTGTGTCAATAGGGCATGTTGTTCAATAACATCCGGATGGAGATCACTAAAATCCTCCATGATGAGTACTACCGCCTCCGTTGAACTGATCAGGTCAACCATGTCAATGATGTGATCTGTTATCTCCTGGTGGTAGGGAGATCGTGGTGGAACATGGACAACACATGCGTAGACGTTCCTCATTGGACGCACGGTAGACGACGATGTCAGCAGTTTAACCAAAATAATTTCAACATGTGTCGGGACAAGATTGTTCAACACTTGTCGAGAGATAATATCATCTTGAGCAGAAAATGGAACTTGTCCTCCCATTCGGCCATCATGGTAAGAGCAATATAGAGTAAATGTTGGAAAGTCAAAACATGTGGATGGCTTGTGAGAGGTAAACTAAGTTTCGATTACTGACACTAGATTTACATCACTGTACTGGGTAACCATAGTTGCCTCAAAGTCATCAAGCATATTCCACAGTGATGGAGCATTAACAAGCAATATTGACGGTAACGCAAATGACGATCGTTCGGAATGAGGATAAACACGTCTCAAAGACCTTATTCTGTGACGGGTTTCCAAGGTTGTTGCTGACGGGGTTGTGGATCCACAACTTTTATTCGACACCGCTTTTTGTACTAGCCCGGCATCCACGTTTACGCGCAATACCAAAACTGTGAATGTTTGCAAGAATGACCTTGGGTCAACGAACTTTCAGCTGGGAGCCATGATTACGTAACTCCAAAAGTTCTGTTCTTGTGTATCGAATCACTCCATTGTCCAAAGGCCTGGTAAAATAAACCAGGGTTGCTGCTTAACAGCATCCTTATTGGAGATGACCAACCACTTCAGAATGAGCTGCGTCTGTGCTTGCCCAACAATATCACCACCTGGAGGCAACTACACACAGTGTTCCACAACACCAGAGGAACAAGCGGGATCACAAGTACAGATCACAGGCAACCCACAGGTCACCGAGAAACACTACTGCTCGCCGATCTCCACTCAAACACCACAAGAGCTAGAGCTCTCCACGTTGAGGTCGAGGTAAGCGAAGGGCAGGTCGACGAAGGCAGGGACGAGCAGCGTCTCAGAAGCCAACATGCCAGAGAACCTCCGAAGTAGTGCAAGAAAATGCCGCACAAAGCCGCCCACAACAGCAGTCGCAGGAAGGCCTCGAAAATGGACACAATGACAACCACAGCACCGCAACCCAGCACCACGACAATGAGCGTTTCATTGTTGTGGAATACCTGCTTCACGCTCGGGTCCAGTCCAATGAGAAGCCATGAAAAGCTTGCATATCTGTGTGCATGTCCGCCATTCAGCGGGTGCTTTTAGTCACATGTGAGGATCCCACCACTAATCAGGTTCGTTTTTTTAATGCCTGCAGGCCCAGTTAGTGCAGAGTATGTGGGTTGTATTGTGCTCAGAGCACGTGGGATGTTGTACATCCAAATGCAAGATAGTAGATAGGAATGGAGGTGGGAGGGGGTTTAGGAGGAGGTAAGCATGAGATGAGGGGAAGGAAAGGCAGTGTGAGGTGAGGGGACGAGAAGGCAGGCATGTGGTGTCGCATGAATTACGATTCACACTGTCTCGACAAAATGATTCTCCATTCTTCTTTTTCATGCGTATGGAAGCTGGGCTTCTGGGGAAATATAATTTTGCTGGAGCGCGACTGTGCCGCTGATGCTGTGCGACACAGGCTGAGTCAATGACACCTGGTGTTAATTCAGCGGATATCAGGGCTCAAACTCAGGACCCTAAGATCCCAAACGAGCTGCCCTAACCTCTAAATAAACATCAGGCTTATTCTGCATTGAATAACAGTGATGATAGAAACAAAATAATGTCTGAAATCCATTTTCTTCCGGTCATACTATAAATACCACCCAGAGACAAACACCACCCAGACACGTCTGGAGACAAACACTGTCTGAACACATCCGAAGACAACAACTGCCCGGATACATCCAGAGACAAACAACACCCTAACAAGTACAGAGAAGAACACCACCCAGACAGGTCTGGAGATAAATACTGTCCGGACATATACCGAGACAAACACCACCCCGATAAGTCCGGAGAACAACTACCACTGCCCCGACAAGACAAATATCACCCAGACACATCTGGAGACAACACACTGGCTTGGCAAGGGATTAGCGATTGGTGATAACAAACATGACCCGGAGACATCTGGAATGCAAATCAATGTTCGAATTAGACAAATGAACAGGTTTTTTCTGAGCAGTTTGAACTGCTGCTAAGGTCAATGCTGCAGTTTAAATTTTGAAATCCGACTCAGGTGAAGAGGTTTTAAAGCTTATGTCATTTGCTGAAATTAAACAAAGCCACAAACACTTGGAGATGCTCCGGAATGTCAAACAATGCCCAAATGCAGATCTGGGTAAAATCACAAACTGATCCAACACGTGGAACATGTCTTTCAATCCGGACAAATCTCACACTCTCACTATGTCTCTCCGAAAGGACCATTTAGAAAACCCCCCCATCCACTTTCTCAACAATCCTCTGGAAGAAGTCCTCTTTCAAGCTTCTGGGTCTCACTATCTGCCATGATCTTTCCTGGGAAAGCCATATTTCAAACCTCTCCTCCAAAGCCAGTCGCCGACTGGGAATCCTCCGTTGTGCAAAGTCTTTCCTCGGCCCACCTGAGCTCCTGACCACTTACAAAACTTTCGTCCGTAGCCTGATGGAGTACTGCTCTCCCTTCTGGGCTGGTGCTCCTGCCTCCCACCTTTCTCGGCTTCACGCTGTGGAAACCAAGGCATTTCGGATCATTGGCATCTCCCGCAATGAGGCTGAGTCTTTGGGCCTCTCACTCAATCACTGCAGGCTGGTCGGTGGTCTTTTTGTCTTCTAGAGTCTCCTCTCCAGCCTCGCCCCCCCCTGCTCTCTCTGCGATTTGTCCCCACCACATTTCCGCAGGGCGCTCAAGGTCCGCCAACAACCCCCTTCTGGTAAAACTACCAAAATCACGAATCACTGCTCACCTTCACTCTTTCATTCCTCTTTTTCCCCACCTTTGGAATAAACTCCCTCACTCTATTCAATCCCATTCTTCCCTCCAGGCCTTAAAAACAGATGTTTACCACCTCCTCTTATCATCCCCATCCAAATCCTCGATCTTTTCTACCCCCGATAATCCACCCAAGCCCACCTCCTTCAATTTCCCCGCTTTCCTTCCTGAAAGTCCCTGTAATGTCCATCTTGTATTCCCCATGTTCCCTGCCCATCCCTCTCCCTTCCACAGATCTCCTAATGTCTCTATTCCCCACTGTTTTGTCCTTACCTCTCCCTCCCCTCTTGTCTCATGCCCTCCTTGCTGTGCGTGTTGTGTGTTAGCTCTCACACGAGCCTCGACAAGGTATACAAAAAAATATATATATTGGACAAATGAACACTTTTTTTAGTGGTCGGAACTGCTGCCGAGGTCAATTCCTCGGTTTAAATTTTGTAATTAGTCTCAGGTTAAGATATTCTTGAGGTTATCACAAATGCTGAAAAGAAATAAAGCCACAGACACTGCCATCTCTGGGCGTTCATAAGCATTGCGATGTACATAGAAATTTGTAGGTCTGAAGAGCAGGCATTCACTGATAGAGGAAAGTGAAAAAGAATTGAGCACTTTATCATTAAGAAACCATTGCAGCCTGTTCCAAGTCAAGGCATTGTTGTGGAGGCCCCCAAAAAATGGCGAATGAACACCCAAACCAAGGAGAGTGGGCTGACAAATGGGCTGACCAAGGATGAAGCTTTCATAAAGGATATAATTAAATATGGCCGTTAATTAGGTTCAGGGCGCTATGTTTCATGATTTTGGAGTTATGGAGGACACACACACACATTTATTATTATGGATGGTCATCATAACGAATTGTAATTTCACAAATATTAGATGCAGGCAACACTGTACCATTGTGGAGATTGTCACGTGACTCCACAAGGTGGTTTCCTTTCTTCACCTGTACTCGTGACCGTGCACAGACAAGCGAGTAGAGAAGAACCACAACCACTCACCAATGCTGCTCCCCTCACTAACTCCTTCCATGAACTTCCAGCCTGTTTGAAGGGAATTCCAAACAGTTTGGTTCCAGAAATACAGAAGGGAATATTGTATTCACACGGGGACCTGGTCGTCTTCGTTTCGTTTGAGTTTTGTACAATGTCATATTGTCCTGAGATTGTCTTCACCATCATATCGACTTGTGTACAATAAAAATGATTTATATAATTATACAAACCAAACAAAATTACACTTAATGTCTGTTTTTTTTATCAAACAGGGAACTCGACCCAACCAGATGTGGAACTTCATGAACCGGTGTCTTTGGAATTATTTAATTAATTTCCCCATTCATTCACTGATTTAATGATTATTAATTCACAGAACATAATCACGAGGACACGTTGGTAATTTATAAAAATACAAGTTTAAAGTTGGAGTACACACAGTCATGTATAATTATCATCATTGATTGTTTATGTTTTCTCCAACAGGGACAGAGAGAGGAGTCCTCGTACATGGTTCTGAAGAAGAAGAATCGTGATGAGTCCAAGTCTCAGTTGTACGAGAACTTGTGTTATTAATTGGACAGAAACACCTGTTCCCTTTCAATGAAGATATAATTACATTGATGACTTAATCATTTATATATTTTGTTTCTCAATCAATTAACATTTCTTGAAATAGTTTATATTTCTATCATTATTTGGAGACTAGCAGTGACCTGCAGAACATCCACATAATCTAAAATGTGACTCCAAGTCTTCAGCTCGTCCCCCCTCATAAACACCAAGTCATCAACCCCACTCTGAAATCCCGAGATCTCAACCTACCCTTCACAACTCTAAGGCGTCAATCCCCTCCCCACGACAAGCCTTTAAACCCCCTTTCCACCCCCACCCACCACAATTCAACCCCCTTCCCCCAACTTAAAGTCCTCAATCCCTGGTCCCCAAAGCCTCAACTCTGTCCCATCTTTGCTCTCCCCCCCCCCCACCTCCGAACCCCAACTCTGTGTCCTCTCCACCCTCCTCTTCCCTTTTTTCCCTATTTCCTCCGAGACGAACCGTCAATGGTCCACTAAGCTCTGCTATATTGTACGTTTGAAATGCCTACATGCTGGAGTCTTGCTTATGTTACAAAGTGTCAGAAGTGAAACTGCCTGCAAGAAGTTTCATTGTTATATATTTGGAAAATCAGTCACCATCTACAATGACCACAAGCTTCTGGAAATGATCGACAAGAAGCTGTTGCTGTCGGCTCTGATGAGACTGAAAAGCATACATACTACTACAATTGCAATGATATGACCTCAACATTCAGTACAGAAGAGGGGAGGATATGCAATTTCCAGACACCCTTTCTACCTACCTGCCATCTGCCAGATACTCATTCGGAACTGGACAACTTGGAGCACATTTCAATGCTGGACTTTCTATCCGTCTCTGACGAGAGGTATGCGGATCTTCAAAGAGCTATTCAGTCAGAACTTGGTCATTTACAGTCCATGATTCTTGACGGATGGCCAGAGGCCAGGCGAGATGCATCATTCTGTCTTTGACCATCCTGGGATTCCCAAAGTGAACTTTCGGTTATGGATGGTATCATATAACAAAGGCATGCGAATCGTCGTACCACCTACTCTGATACTCCACATGCTGAGCCTGATTCACGAATCGCATCTTGGAACAGTCAAGTGTAAGCAACGAACTAGCGAGGTTCTCTACTGACCCTCCATGAATGCGGACATAGAGCAAACTGTTCAGGACTGTTCCCAGTGTGCAGACTATCAAAATTGCCTGCCTGCTGAGACCCTGAAACTGATTCCGACACCGAATCTACCTTGGAGTGAAATTTGGACAGACCTGTTCCAGTTTGATGCGAAGACATACCTGATAACGGTTGAATATTACTCCATATTCATTGAGGTGGATGAAGTGAAGGATTTTCGCTGCAGTGCAACTCTTGAGCGGCTCAAAGCACAGTTTAGTCGACATGGTCTACCAGACTCGACGGAGTGATAATGGGATTATGTACAACTCACAACTTGGGAGGAAATTTTGCAAAGATCATGGAATCATTCTTAGAATGTCTAGCCCCAGATATCCACGTTCAAATGGAGAGGTAGAGAGGGCTGTACGAATGGTAAAACGACTCTGGCAAAATCTACAGACAAGCACCTGGCCTTGCTGGATTATCACACAACACCACCGGAAGGCATTCATCTATCACCGGCTCAACTACTGATGGGAAGACGTCCGAGGAATACCCTTCCCATTGCCTAAGGTCTTCTGGTGCCTATAGCTTATGACCGTGATGCTGTGAAAAGACACTTTGACCTGGAAAAAGCAAAACAGGAGTTCTACCATGATTGTCACTCACTCAAAGATCTTCCACCATTACATCAGAATGATGAACTTAGAATGGAGCCTCCTGCAGGTTCCAAAAGGTGGATATCGGCTGTGATTGTGAACCAGTATTCTGAGCCACGTTCATACATTGTTCTGGCCCGAGAAACAGGTGAAACTTATCGCCGTAACCGTTCACATTTACATAAGAGCACCAGTGTCACCAAAGAGGGTGTAACTCTCGATCGGTCTTTCGTTGATACTGATAACGCTAGCAGTGAGGTCCATGATGGCTCAAGCTGTTCGTCAGACATGAATCCTCCAGCTGGTGACACTGCACCTACTGTAGATCTGGGTGAGTCAGACAGAGCAGTCACCCCGTCAGTGTCTACAGCTTGCCCTGTTACCCCATGCGTAACTCGTACTCGAAGCGGTCCTATCAGTCATCGACCAGGCTTGACTTGTGATGAACTGCAAATGTTGCCCTTGTTAAGTTTGGATGTTTTCTAGCGTTGAATTGGATTTGATTTGTTGCAAGATAATGTCGATTGAAGTGTTTGACCTGTTGTTTTGTTTTGGGACCGAGTTGGACTTTGCAAGCGATTAATACTTACATTTATTTTATGATCTCTGATTCTATTTCTCTCACTGCATTGGTTTGAGTTCCGTACTATTTGCTCATGTATCAATAACTTGTTCACTGCTCTTTTTCATCTTGAAGGGGAAGATGTAATGTATATTTGAAGTGCCTGCAATTCAGAAACAACTTTCGTGTTGTTGTGTTGTTGTTGCTGGTTATCTCAATGGAACTAGAAAAAATAAAGAACGGACTTTAAAGTGCAGTCCGGATGGCTGACAAACATCTTGCTTATGGTACAATCACTTTACCTTGAATTCCCGTTTCGACTCCAAACAATTGGTCATTTCAGGTGAGACGTCCACGAACCCGTCGGAGACAGGTACCCGACTAGTTTAAATTTATTATCCACTTTAAAAACAAATGTAAAATATAAGTGTCAAAATAAGATAAAAGCTCCATAGAATTTCTAAATTTAAAAAATAAAATTGCACTTAAAAATACTTTTTTTGCCAAACGTTGCACCTTTAAAACGTTTTTTCCAAAGCACATCTTCACTTTTGTCCCCAAATTTGAGCTTCCGAGCTCAAAGGATGGCTGAGATATCGCCCAGACAAACGAGAAAGAAAGAAAACAAACAAACGGAGTGAAAACTGAGTTCGCCCTTCCTTCAGCGCCCGGAGATGACATCATGCATCGCCTGGATATGGAATTGGGAAGGAGCGACGGACAACAAACTATTTGGAACAAACGCACGGTGGAATATAGGTTCTTCTTCTTCATTTTTATGGGTGGATGGAAGGAACGACATACCGTCTATTGAAGCCGTTTGCACCACTTCAAAATCCATATCTTCGTGTTCGAGTTTTGCACAATTCGTTGAATCGATCATTTTCCCAAGATGTCAATGTTGAGTTTTTACAACTTCTGCCGAGCAGCAGCACCGAGAGCTGAACTGCCGCATTCCGTTTCCGTGCGCAATATGCGAGCTACGCTGATCTGTGTACAAGTCTAAATCAGTACGTTCCATTGCAGCCGCTGGAGTAAAATTCAGTGCACGCTTCGAATTAAAATGATGCAAAATACGACTGATTTTAAAACAAGCAAATTGCGTGACGAATGTACAATGCAGACAAATTGTGTGAACACAAGGAATCCTTTTCATGATTTAATCTTCATCTTTGAAGATGGTTTTCATCTGTTTGCAGATTCGGATGGGAACTTGGAGTCCTGAAGCCGTGGTATGTGGGAGCAGTTCTTGATGGGCGATGCTCGCTTTGTGATGTTTTCTCCGATTCCACGAGTGGGGAGTTTGACCAGGGAGAGCTGGTGACTCTCCATCCCACAATTTAAATCTCTGTATTAAATGTTTACTGTAGATCGATGGAGAAAGATGGCAGAGCCAATAATTTTAAGATGCACGAAGTGTGGAGTTTTTTTGAAATATTTTGCCACACATTTATTACATACTAGCAAATACCACCCGTCACTTCGCTGATGGTAATACTAAAGGGGGAGCGAGAAAGAGAGGGGTGGGAGAGAGAGACAGAGGGGGAGGGGGGAGGAGGAAAGACAGTGTGAGGTGAGAGGAAGGGAAGGCTGACGTGTGGTGGAGTGATAATTATGATCCATACTCTCTCATCAAAATTAGTCTGCATATAATAACGGTGAAGATGGAAACAAAATAATGTCTGAAATCCATTTTCTACCGGTCATAATATAAACACGGTCCGGAGACAAACTCCTGCTTGGGTGAATTATCGGGGGTAGAAAAGATCGAGGATTTGTATGGGGGATGATAAGAGGTGGTGGTGAACAGCTGTTTTGAAAGCCTGGAGGGAAGAATGGGAAAGAATAGAGTGAGGGAGTTTATTCCAAAGATGGGGAAAAAAGAGGAATGAAAGGGTGAAGATGAGCAGTGATTCGGATTTTGGTAGTTTTACCAGAAGGGGGTTGTTGGCGGACCTTGAGCACCCTGTGGAAATGTGGTGGGGACAAATCGCAGAGAGAGCAGGGGGGGCAAGGCTGGAGAGGAGACGGTAGAAGACAGAAAGACCACCGACCAACCTGCGGTGATTGAGTGAGAGGCCCAAAGACTCAGCTTCATTGTGGGAGATGCCGATGATCCTAAATGCCCTGGTTTCGACAGTGTGAAGCCGAGAAAGGTGGGAGGCAGGAGCACCAGCCCAGAGGAGAGAGCAGTACTCCATCAGGCTACGGACAAAAGCTTTGTAAGTGGTCAGGAGCTCAAGAGGGCCGAGGAAGGACTTTGCACGACGGAGGATTCCCAGTCGGCGACTGGCTTTGGAGGCGAGGTTGGAAATGTGACTTTCCCAGGAAAGGTCATGGCAGATAGTGAGACCCAGAAGCTTGAAAGAAAAGACTTCTTCCAGAGGATTGTTGAGAAAGTGGATGGGGGGGTTTTGTAAACGGTCCTTTCAAAGAGACATAGTGAGAGTGTGAGATTTGTCTAGATTGAAAGACATGTTCCACGTGTTGGACCAGTTTGTGATTTTATCCAGATCTGCAGTGAGCGAAGAAGCTGCTGCTTGCCAGTCTTAGGGATGACAGATGGTATGGCAGAGGGTGGAGTCATCAGCAAAGAGATATAGAGGATTTTTCAGAGAGTCGGAGAGATCATTGATGAAAACCAGAAAAAGAACAGGGCCCAGAACGCTACGTTGAGGAACTCCAGCCTGGACAGGAAGAGGGGATGAAAGAACTCCATTTAGGGCCACACGTTGACTGCGACAGGAGATGAAGTCTGCGAGCCATGAGTGGAGATGGCCTTGAATACCATGGGAAGAGAGTTTGGTGAGTAGTGCAGGGTGCCAGACCATGTCAAAAGCATGTGATATGTCCAGGGATACGGCTCGGATTTCCTGTCTGGTATTGAGGATCTCCATCCATTGTTGGGAGAGCAGAAGCAGCATATCCAGGGTAGAGTGGCCTGGTCTGAAACCAAATTGATGATCGGAAATCAAGCCATTGGAGAAGAGGAAGGATTTCATGTCTGAAGCGATGATGGATTCCATAACCTTGCTGATGATTGGGAGAAGGCTGATTGGTCTGTTGTTGCAGGGATCTGTTTTTGCACCTTTTTATGCAGGGCAGTGATGTTTGCAGATTTCCAAGCAGATGGCAGATGATCTTGAGCAAATGAGAGGGTGAATAGAACAGAGAGAGGGTGAGCAAGAGCAGAAGAGCAGGCCATGAGGAAACGTGGGCTGATGCCGTCTGGACTGGTTGCAGAATCTGACTCGAGGTTTGAAAGCAAGCTCTCCACCTTGTTTGGAGAAAAGGACACAGAGTCCAGGGACAGTTGGGTGCGACTGGGTAATGTGGGTAGAGAAAGTGATGGGTTTAGGACACAAGATTTAGCTGCAAACACCGAGTTTAAGCATTCAGCTTTTTCACGTGTGGTATCAGCAGTGCGGCCATTTGAGGTAAGGGAGAGGATGGAGGGGGAACATACACCAGAAACAGATTTGATTAAATGCCACCAGGATTTTGAGGAGGGAGAGAGGTTTGAGAGTTCAGACTTGAGATGAGAAAGATGTTGTTTTCTGGCTCTCCTAATGGTCGATACACACTTGTTCCGAGCTTTGTGGAAGAACTGAGATTGCCCTCAGTTGGGTTTGCTTTCCATGAGGCAAAGGCAAGTTGTTTCAGGACAACTGCCTTGCCACAAGCTTCAATAAACCAAGGGCGGGAGGAAGGTTTTATACAACTGAAGACGAGAGGGGATAAATCTGTGCATGAGGGAGAGCAAGTTTCTTTGAAAGAATTCGCAGGATGAGTTGATGTTTGAGAAAGTAGTGATAGGAGACCAGTCTATAAGTTTGATGGCTGCTTGGAGACCCTGCCAGTCGGCTTGAGTGAAATTCCAGACTCGACGGCGGTGAGGTCGTTCTCTGATAACAGCCAGAGAGATGTCCACTTTGACAAGGACGTGGTCAGAAGAACCGATTGGAGCGATGGAAGAGCAGCAGATATTGTCAGGGAAATTTGTCAAATTCAGATCCAGAAGAGATGGAGTACCATTGGTTGAGATCCGGGTCGGGAAGTTGACCAATTGAGTCAGTCCCAATGAGTCGCAGAAAGCTTTTGCTGAGGTGCCATGACAGGTGAGAGAGGTACCCACACCTAGCCAACTGGCATGATGACAATTGAAGTCACCACATAAGAGGAAGAGAGAGTTTGGATGAGAAGATAGAAGATGGTCCATGTTTTCGGATAGTGAGGTGTAGATGGAGTCATCACTGTTAGGTGGACGGTACAGTACACATATAAACATGAGGTGGGAGTGGAGGGAAGCCATAGCCAGAGGTATTCCTGGGGGTGTGGAGGAGTGAGTGCAGTGCTTGGAGAGTGAGGAATAGAGTCTTTGATGAAGAGAGCAACACCTCCACCAGGATGAGGCTCAGGTCTGTCATATCGGAGGAGGGAGTAACCAGGGAGAGGTACTTGGGAGTCAGACACGTCTTAGGAGAGGAAAGTTTCTGTTAGGCAGATTATGTCTGGTTTGTCAGTGGCAGCCTGTAAGGAAAGATCTGAAAGGTTTGAGCGAAGGCCCCGGATATTTGAGGTCCACACTTTTAATGAAGAGGTAGGGGAGGAGGCTTTGGGTGCAGGGGAGTGGGGGGAGGGGGGGAGGGGAGGGAAGGACAAGGGACGAGCGGGAGAGGTAAGGAGAGTTGTTGAAAGAGTGTGGAAGATTGCAGAATAGCTTGGGGAGGGGGCCGAATGAGGAGGAGAAAAGGCTCTGTGGTGCTGGAGGAGAGGGGGACAAGAGAGGGGGGACAAGAGAGGGGGAAGAAGGCAGTTGAGGATTTGAGGAGGTGGAGTGAAGAGATGGAGGTGAGAGGGCAGTGGAAGGAGGCAGCTTAGTGGATGAGAAGGGGGGCAACTTTGAGGAGGATGAGTGAGGGGGATGAAAGGTGGGAGAAAGGTGAGGGGGGAAATTTTGAGAGGTGAGAGGGAGGCTTGGAGGGAGAACAGTGGGATGGTTGCTTTGAGAGTGAGAGTGAGGGGTGAGAGGAGCGAGTTGGCACTGAAGTTGGAAAAAAAAGAATGGTTGATGGAAAGCGAACATTCATAGCAAACTGTGGTTTTTAAAAAAGTTTTCGGTCAGAGATGCAATTTAATACAATTCTTGATGGATGCAATAAAGGCGAATTCAGAGAATGGAGAGAAGAAACGCTGTAACAGTTGGATTTTTTTCGGCAAGGAATGAAGGAGAGGTCGAAATGAGAGCAGTCTGTTTAAATAGCAGAAGAGTAGTGCATTATGAAACAGTAAAGAGTACCATACGTGTGAGAGAGGAAGATGAAGCATTATTATTATTAATGTTTGAGAGAATTTTCAACAGATTAGGTCATGGAAATGTTGTAGAAAAAAAATCGAGGAAGAAGAAGAGGAGGAGGAAGAATAAGAGGAAGAAGAAGAAGAAGAAGCAGAATCAGGAGAAGGTTAGCGTAATTGTTGTTGTTGTTTTTGTTTTTTTAAGATAAGAAAGAGATTAGTTGGGAGAATGGGGGACGTTAGGAAAGTGGGGAGGATAGAAATTGAAGGTAATGGGGAGAAAAAAACAAAAAGAAGATCGAACATCGAGGGGAACTGGTAGGCCTCAAGCCTCGGCCAAGGCCGAGGCCTCAAACACCCGGTAGGAACGTCGACAAAAACTAACAAAATAGCACGATTTTTAAAACAAAACCGAACGAGGAACATTCAGTAACATGTAAGTGAGAAAATTAAACAGTTAAAATGGGACAAATAACGACCAGAAACTTAACTTTGAGAACATCAGCAGAGAGCCCCGAAGGAGACCTCTCAATATTCCAAACCCGTAACCAGAAGTCCTCACAGGAAAACAACGTTGTATTTTCAGGGATTTGTTCACAAACATTATTCTTTCTAAACGGGTGCGTGTGATGGGTGTAAAAAAAATTGGCTCAGTAATTTAGAAAACACGTTAATATGGCAAATGGTTCAGAAATCGGGTGTTATTTCACAACTCGCTCAAAATGATGGAGCATGAACCACTGGCTCAGGGTGATGGAGCAGGAACCACTGGCTCAGGGTGATGGAGCACGAACCACTGGCTCAGGGTGATGGAGCACGAACCACTGGCTCAGGGTGATGGAGCACGAACCACTGGCTCAGGGTGACGGAGCATCAACCACTGGCTCAGGGTGATGGAGCACGAACCACTGGCTCAGGGTGATGGAGCACGAACCACTGCCTCAGGGCGATGGAGCACGAACCACTGGCTCAGGGTGATTGAGCACGAACCACTCGCTCAGGGTGACGGAGCAGGAACCACTCGCTCAGGGTGACGGAGCAGGAACCACTCGCTCAGGGTGACGGAGCAGGAACCACTCGCTCAGGGTGATGGAGCATGAACCACTGCCTCAGGGTGATGGAGCACGAACCACTGTCTCAGGGTGATGGAGCACGAGCCACTGGCTCAGGGTGACGAAGCATCAACCACTGGCTCAGGGTGATGGAGCACGAACCACTGGCTCAGGGTGACGGAGCATCAACCACTGGCTCAGGGTGATGGAGCACGAACCACTGGCTCAGGGTGATGGAGCACGAACCACTACCTCAGGGCAATGGAGCACGAACCACTGGCTCAGGGTGATTGAGCACGAACCACTCGCTCAGGGTGACGGAGCAGGAACCACTCACTCAGGGTGATGGAGCATGAACCACTCACTCAGTGTGATGGAGCATGAACCACTCACTCAGGGTGATGGAGCACGAGCCACTGGCTCAGGGTGATGGAGCACGAGCCACTGGCTCAGGGTGATGGAGCACGAGCCACTGGCTCAGGGTGATGGAGCAGGAACCACTGGCTCAGGGTGATGGAGCACGAGCCACTGGCTCAGGGTGACGGAGCATGAGCCACTGGCTCAGGGTGACGGAGCACGAACCACTCACTCAGGGTGATGGAGCACGAACCACTGTCTCAGGGTGATGGAGCATGAACCACTCACTCAGGGTGATGGAGCATGAACCACTCACTCAGGGTGATGGAGCATGAACCACTCACTCAGTGTGATGGAGCATGAACCACTCGCTCAGGGTGACGGAGCACAAAGCACACAAACCATTGTATTTTTAAATTGGCTTTGAGAGTGTGCACAAAAACGTGTCAGGTATATGACCTACATAATATTTGTTTTGGGGTAGAAAACTGACATGTCTGGTACATGACTCATGTATTTTTTGGGGGGTGAGGGGTGGAAGGAAGTAAAAAATTAGCATGTTCATTACATGAGTTGCCAAGTCCTAAAAGCCAGTGGCCATTTTGAAAAAACATAAATAATCACAAATAACCAATATAAAGGGTCTCCTTCCTTTTTAAAAAAAAATTCGGACGATCAACTGGTATGATTTTTTAACATGAAGTTGCGAAATATAAATCATGTGTTTTTTGTTGGAAACCATATCATGTGATATTTTACACTCAAGTTGAATCTTTCAGAAATTACTTTAACGGTTATTTAATTGGCAAAAAAATTTTTTTTGACAAGTATGTTGATCGCCTCCGTTTGTTTGTTTGTGTGTTTGTTTGTCTGTCTGTCCGCTGACCTCCAGCCCAAACCACTCAACTGATCATACTGAAAATTTCAGGGATTATTGGCACCAACCCTGTGACGGTCCCGCATTGAAGTTTTGTAAAATCCGGTCGACTGAAAAGGTCCACAGAGGCCAATTTGAGCCAAATTTTCTAAAATCCTCAAATTTCATCCGATTGACTTGAAATTTGAACAGGATTTGCATATCAGGTCAGTGAATTCAACCACCTATTAGTTTTGAGGTTATCTTCGGTCATAAGGTCAACCCAAAATAGGCCAAATTTTTTAATTGTTTATAAAATTGTCAATTTTCATCTGATTGACTTGAAATTTGAAGAAAGTTTGCACATCAGGTCACTGAATTCAACCACCTATTGATTTTGAGGTAAACATAGGTCAAAAGGTAAACATAGGCCAAATTTCTAAAATCCTCAATTTTAATCCAATTAACTTGAAATTTGAAGAGCATTTGCATATTAGGTCACTGAATTCAACCACCTACTAATATTGAGGTAAACATAGGCCAAACGGTCGACATAGGCCAATTTCGGCCAAATTTTCAAATACCCTCAATTTTCATCCGATTGACTTGAAATTTGAAGAGCATTTTCATGGCAGGTCACTGAATTCAACTACCAATTAATTTTAAGGTCAAACGGTCAACACAAGCCTGATTACTATAATTGATAGTGCCAAAAACTAAACATATCACTATATCTCAAAATGTTGTGGACTATTTATGACAAAACAAGGTGGATGAGTTGAATAGGTGACAAGAACAAGCGGATTGGATTTTGGTTCGGATCCAGCCCATCAGTGGGATATTAAATATGAACTGTTCCACCTGGCAGAGGTAGGTGCTCTACCGAGTGCCATTCTACTTTGTGCTGTTTTGCCAAGTTGTCACTCTATGAGTGATCTTTCATTTATTTATGAGCACAACAGATTCCTTTACATCACAAACCAACTTTATCCTTATTCTTGAAATTGTTTGTCATCATCAATATTAAATACAGGGAATCAAATAATCTTAATCATTTATAAACAGACGTTTCCTTCCCAACAAACATTACAACATCCAAACTCCTCGCGACTCAGACACGACACGAGTCATAACGTCACAAAGTCTGTTCCTCAAACACACGAAGTGTTTGTGATTAAAAAAAAAAACACAATCGTTTAAACTCAGTGTTCGACTTTAATACAGAGTTGGGAGATCCTCACGTGGTTTTGTGGAGGCATCATGTTATCATCACTTTACCTTGAATTCCCGTTTCGACCAATCAATACACACAATCCAAGCAATTTCTCATTTGAGGTGAGACGTCTCCGAACCCATCGGAGACAGGTACCCTGCTCGTTTAAGTTTATTATCCACTTTAAAAATAGATATATAATGTAAATTTCAAAATTAAATAAAAGCTCCAAAGAATTTCTAAATTTAATAAATAAAATTCCACTTAAAAACACTGTGACCGACGTCGCCTCTGGATAACTCCGAGAGGATGGCGTGTCTTTCAAAGACCACAATCGCCGCTGACCCCAGAGCTTCCCACGGGACCCCACGCCCTGAGTCGTGTTACCATACGCAAAAGTGTTTGAGTGCGAGTGGGTACCACGCCAGCAGTTACAGACCTTAGTCAGTCGGCTGAGCAGAACCAACGTTGCATAACCACATCTGAGATCTAATCTTACACAACCAATCAGCGCTGGTCAAACACCTCACCAGTCTTATGCCACCATCAGGACAGAGAGAATAAGTCAGGACTCGGTTTCTTCAATAAATGGCTTTTAGTGACAGTAATCAAAATGCAAGTATTTACAAGGAGGGAGAACAATGAAATGACATATATGTACAACAATTTATCACAACACGTGTATGCTGGCATCATACATCCAATGTGGAATGGAGAGATGAGTGATTGGCAAAGAATGATGAGATGAGTGATTCACAACAAAGATGAGATGAGGACAGAAAGAGATAGATGGGGACAGGACAGACCCCTGCACACCTCACACTTTTTGATTCTGGCTCCCACGTCCTGAATGAAACCGGAACCCTCCGCGCTCCGCTCCTCTCCTGCTACTTGTCCAGCCGCAGCTCCGGCATTTCCGCATGGACCAGTGATATCACTCACAGCATGTATTCAATGCGTCTCCTGGGAGGACGCCCAGGTGATGGAAATGAGGCGAAGGGTCTAGTGACGCGACAGCGGGCGTGGGCAGATGAAGGCAAAGGTGTGCAACGGTGTAAGGTTAAGAAACAAGGAAGAGAGCGAAAAGGACAGAAACAAAAAATGCAAGAAAAAATGAATAACGAAGAAATAATGGTGTGGGAAGAATTGAACGGAGTCAAAGGTATCAATGAGAGACTAGCACAGATTACACTGAAAGTAAACAATAAATACAACATCAAAATGATTGGGGTGTATGCCCCTACATTAGTACATGAAGTTGAAGAGGAGACAAAATGTATGAAGAGATAAGAAAAGTACATCGAGGAGATTGACATGGAAAAACCAGATGGACATACAAAACGAGATCGATTTCATCTTAACAATCAAATTAAACATTGTCAAAGATGTGAAAGTATTAAACAAAGTGAATACAGGAAGTGATCATCGAATGCTTGTATGTAAAATAAAGATTGATACCAGGTTGGAGAGACGGCACTTGTAGTCCTTCTGTGCTTTTACATGCATCATTTTCTCCATGAACAGACAGTGCAGGCAGGATTAATCCACCAAGCTTGTTCCTGACATGCAGATGCTCTGCTCGGAAACGTTTGGATAGCTGGGCATGGTTTAAAAACAGGAACTACCAACCAATCAACCTTGAGTACTTTTCCATGTGAGGGTGGAAATGGATTTAAAAAAGGAGAATTACAGAAGAGCAAGGAGGCACGTTATCGTGGAGCTTTAAGAAATCCCAGTGCTTCTCAGTCAGTTTCGCTTCCTGGTTCTTTTAGTTTTTCCTCCTATCAGCAGTTTCTACCTTGCTTCCAATGGACAACTCGTATTGACCAGACAAATTTTCCTATTTCACAGGCCTTTGTATTTTCATCTGCTGAAAATCAACATTTAGTGGTGTGTTTTCTGTTGGTTTTTTCGATATTGGGTTCTTGCAAAGCAATGGCTTCATCATGCATGAACTTCCACCATTACTCCCATTTCACTACATTGCTGAGCGTCATGGAGACTGCTGGTCCACTGGCATTCATCAATCCACCGTATGACAACACTTGAGTGGGAATTCACACACACACAATTTCAACATTGGTTATCCCAACGTGATCGTGAAATGGAGGTGTTGAACAAGAATTTCTGTGTATTTGGTCCAGTCTGTATCTTGGATTACTGATCATCATGTCTGATCTTGGGGAACACGGTCCTGCGGATGCCATCTCAAGGAGGCCGCGTAACCTTCCCCAGTCACAGCGGTTGGGTTGAAACTCCCTCCCTTTTGGTCCAAAGACCAAAAGACCAGCCTTATGGTTTGTGCAGGTGGAAGCGCAGTTCCTCACCTGAAATATCACAATGCAGGATAGGAAAATTGCTTAAGGCCCGGTCACACCTTGACGTTTTAGCCAGCGATGGCAACGTATTAAAATGAATGTAAAACGCTGGCTTACGTTGAACTTTTGATGTTTTTTTTTAAAGATTCGGACGTATTCATAGCGACTTGGTCTTATGTAAAACGCATTGGTAACGGACACAGAACGTATCGTTGTGTTATAGATAACTTATACCAACGAATGCTGAACCTGTTGTCGGCCTACACAACCGATGCCCAACGATAGTCTAACTCAGGCATAGCGCGTTGCACGCATCGCCGACGATGTCGTGACGTAGCCTATTAAAAGGCTGACGCACAACGATTCGAATCATAACTGCCGTAGAAATGGAAGTGTCAACATCGTGGTCACACCTTGGCGATCTTGCCAGCGTATGCCGACCTAAGAAAAATGTGTCTAAAACGTTGGGGGCACGTCAAATATGGTATGAGTAAGTTTGGTATACGTGAGTAGAATGCTAAAGTACGCGATCATACGTCGTAGTAAGTAGAGTACGTAAAGAAATTTTAAACATGTTCAAAATTTTACGACGTACTCGGCGTATGACACACGTTCCGCATGCGATGGGGATAAGTTTTACACACGATATGTGGACGCTTACACACGTCCACAAACGCTACTTATAAGCTACTCATAAGTCAAAACACGTCGCGGTAATGTCTTTTTTACATGAAACTTATTTCTAACTTATGTTTGACGTGCTTTGAACCAATTCTTTACGTAGTCCCAACACACATCGACGTATGTAGACGTATTCCAATGACGTCTTCTGGTCGACAAAAAAAAATAAATGAACGTGTTTCTAGCTTACAACTGCCATATAAAGACGTGTTCCCAGCGGTTTTGGGAATTGGTATATAAAAATGCTGCTCATAAAAGGGGAACCCAACAGTGTTTTCGAGTCCTTTTTGAGTCGATGTCCATGTCAGCAGTAACAGTAACAGTATCAGTAGTAGTTTGTTCATGTTGGCAGTAGTAGGTGAGTGTGAGGGAGAGGGTGTGGGTTATGATAGATCGTCCTTGCGTCCGCGTGTCCACGGGTAGGAGACATCTTTTCACCATTGTTCGAAGTTCTTCGCGGCTAATTTTTATGGGGCTTTTTCAACAATGAGCTATAGCTTGTTTTTACGATTTAGGTCTATTCATAACGGGTTGGACAAATGCACAATGAACTAATAATGTGCATAGAGCGCTTCGATAACTTATAGATACGATATACCAACGAATAATTATCGTGAAGCCGGCGTTCACAAACTATGCCCAACGATAGCCTAACTTATCCATATCGTGCGGCAGTTTATCTTTGCCGGTGACATGGGGTTTGCTATTCATAGGCTGCCACTCAACGATTTAAATGGCTGCATCTCCACTATTGAAAGTAGACGCTTGCGCTCAACAATTGGATTTTTTTTTTTACACTCAACGACTTTTAAACGGTACCACTCAACTATTTTCATTGTTTACAATGAACGATTTAAATTGCTGTCACTCGCCTTTGTTTTTTGACGCTGGGGTTTGGAAATTTGAAGCGTTTCTTCTGAACGTGTTAAAACGCTCAAACTCGACTATTTTAAATAGATGCTGCCGATGGACAATTGGAATCATAGCCAAGCTAGACATCGAAGTGTGAACATCCTCGTCATGCCGAAGAAAAGTTTGAAGAATGCTGTAAATAAGTGTCCTGGCCGTGGCCGTGGACGCTGACGCAAGGACGATCCATTATACCGACGTCTTTCAGCCTATGAGTAACTTAAAAGTAACGTCTGTCGATGTGTGGCAACGATCGCGTAACGTGCCAACAACACGTTAATCATAGGTTAGAAATAAGTTTCGGGTATGCTAAACATTACCTCGGCGTGTCTCAACTTATGATTAACTTACAAGTAGCATGTGTTGACGTCTGTCAACGATCGCAGACCGTGCATACAACTTGTGGCCAGCGTAGCGGAACGTGTGAGTCATACGCCGGCATACGTCGTGAAATTTCAAGCATGAAAAAATTTGAGGACAACCGAAAAGTACAACGTTTAAAGCCAACGTACAACGACGTATGGCAGTGTTTTTCAGCGTGCTCTCAATGTTATCAAAACTTACCCATAACGTATTCAACGTGTGCCAGCGTTTTAGAAAAAAAATTCAAAAATCGGCATACGTTGGCTAAAACGTCAAGGTGTGACTGGGCCTTTACATTGTTGGCTCCTTGGAACCAGAGATTTCACAAGAAGTCAGAGATTTTCTTACAAACTGACCAAGGACAAACAGACGACAAGTGCAAGACTGAGCTCATACGGTATACCTCTGCATCTGAGCAGAAACGCTTACACCAGATACTCATCGAAGAAGACCTGCGAGACAGGAAACCGTCGCAGTTTCTTCGGAGGATACGGCAGCTTTTGGGTGACGCCAACTTGGAAAATAATTTTTTTAAACAGCTGTTCTTGCAGTATTTACCCAACAATGCTCAACTCATCCTGACCTCTACCAGCGAAGCTGGAACCATTGAACAGCTCGCTGAGATTGTGATAAAAATTGTGGAAGAGGCAGCACCCACAACTTCCATTGCTGCTGCTACATGCCAGCCCCTTGGTGCAACATCTGATTGTTTGGTCATCAGGATTTACTGTCGACATCAACCAGCTCACTCCTCACGGCTCATGGGTCACGGCACAATCCTGGACTCTGTCTGTTGCACCTGAGAAGGTGAAGTTTGTGGAAACCCTCGACTGATTCTGCATCTAACCTGGAAGTTATCAGCTCACTTGTCCTAAAAACCTGCTCTGCTTCTCTTGTGCTTCCTCTCTGCTCTTTTCACCCTATAATTTCCCCTATCCTAGATCATCTTCCATCTGCTTAGAAATCCCCCAATGTCACTACATTAAATAAAAAGGTGCAAAAACTGATTCCCTCAATGACAGACCAATCAGCTCACTTCCAATCATCAGCAAGGTCATGGAATCCATCATCACAGTTGAGATGAAATCCTTCCTTTTCTCCAACGACTTCATCTGAGATCATCAACTCGGATTCAGACCAGGTCACTCCACGTTTGAGATGGTGCTTCTACTCATCCAACAATGTATGGAGGCCTCAGTGTCCTACATGAGATTTGGGCTTCTCTCTCGACATATATCGTGCTTTCGATAGAGTCTGGCATTCCGCCTTGCTCTCCAAACTCTCCACCTGTGGCATCCACGGCCAACTCCACAAATGGGTTCCTGACTTCCTCTACTGTCACAGCCAACGTGTGGCCCTAAATGGAGTTCTCTCATCCCCTCTTCCTGTCCAGGCTGGAGTTCCTCAAGGTAGCGTTCTGGGCCCTGTTCTTTTTCTGGTTTTCATCAATGATCTCTCCGACTCTCTGGAAAATCCTCTTTTTCTTTGCTGATGACTCCACCCTCTGCCGTACCATCTGTCATCCCTCAGATCGGCAAGCAGCAGCTTCTTCGCTCACTGCAGATCTGGATAAAATCACAAACTGGTCCAACACGTGGAACATGTCTTTCAATCCAGACAAATCTCACACTCTCACGATGTCTCTCTGAAAAGACCCTCTGGAACCCCCCCCCCCTCTACATTTTCAACAGAAGAACTCAAATCGACTCCTTTTGTAAAAGATACTTCACCCTCCCACTACAAGGTCTGGACTTGGCCTAAAGTTCCAGCTGTGATTGAATGGGGCTGTTTGGGGAGGGGGGGAAGGGGGTCGATTGTATTTAAAGTATTCCATGGACGCAGATTTCTAGGCATTGTGTGTAATTGGAGAATGTCCCGTAACTTTTGATTGACTATTTGAGTGAAATAATTATCATCTTATCTGTGCATGAAATACTTAAAGTACAGGAAATAAAAATGCTCGCACACACACACACACACACACACACACACACACACACACACACACACACACACACACACACACACACACACACACACACACACACACACACACACACATTTTGTACCAAGATGTACATTTAACATGAAGTTGTGAAATATGAAACTTGTGGTTTTTGTTGAAATTTGTAAACAAATAAAGGGAACTACACGAGTGACCTCATCACGTGACATTTTACACTTTCACTGAAACATTCCATCAAACATGCATTGAGGATTGATAAATTATGTGAGATCTTGGGAATGATGGAGGAGGTAAAACAGGAGCGGTACCTGTGCTATTCTCCATACCTGTGACACCAGATGCGAAATGAAAGAGGTTTGGATTTGAATTTGTGACGTCACGTTTTGTGAGGAAGTGTTTAAAAGAGGAACATAAATGATCTGTATAAACGAGAACTTTTCTCCACTTCTCCTTGTACCGGTTTGTGTTCAATCCCCGGAGTTCAGAGACTCTGCTGGTTTTGGGTCCCAGATCCCGAGTTCCACTTTAGTCTCATCCACCGGGAAAACACGATGTTCCTCCTTTACTCCTTCATCATCCTCACTGGGATTCTTCTCTCCGGTAAGTTTACTGTTCTCTCTTCCCTTCTCTCAATGTCCCAATACAGGATTTCAAATCGAATCTTCAAGAACTTATCTTCGTGATTCATTTTGTTAATAATTAAATCTAGATTCAGTGATTTGAGTTCAATGCGTGACGTCATGTTCATACATTGTTATTTTAAAATAAATTTATGATTTTTATTGTTTGTTTGGATTTTGTGACGTCGATGTGAAAGGTAATTCGAATTAATAAAATTAGATAAATGTGTTTCAGTTTCTTTATCATTTATTATTCGATTTGATAAATTCCGAGACAAGTGGTGGAGTCCATTTGGTCCATCATGACTGTGTCATATCCACTCACTGTGATCTTTATTTATTAATTAATTTATCTTTTTGTGCTCATCTCTTGTCCAACAACGGAATTAATATTAACAACCACGTTCCTCGACTCATCACATTCCATGTCGAAGGAGGTTTATTTGGAAAACCAGCACCGAAGGACATCATGATTTATTTTATTCCTTCCTGATCGTTCATTCCCACAATGTGAGTGTGGAGGAGACAGCCGGCTTCCTATCTCTTTTGAAGGATAGCTTGCTTGCAGGTGCGGTGCCCCCTCGTGAGACTCCATTCGATTCGAACTGCTCATACCACAATAAGCGGTTAAATTACCGGAACAGGTGATGGAGCCATAAAGGGTGACAAGGAAATCCCAGATAAGGGGAGAAGCACGGAGTGAGTTCCACGGAGTGAGGGAGTGAGTTCCACGGAGTGAGGGAGTCAGTTCCACGGAGGAGTTCCACGGAGTGAGGGAGTGAGTTCCACGGAGTGAGGGAGTCAGTTCCATGGAGTGAGTTCCACGGAGTGAGGGAGTCAGTTCCACGGAGGAGTTCCACGGAGTGAGGGAGTGAGTTCCATGGAGTGAGTTCCACGGAGTCGGAGTGAGTTCCACGGAGTGAGTTCCACAGAGTGAGTTCAACAGAGTGAGTTCCACGGAGTGAGGGAGTGAGTTCCATGGAGGAGTTCCACGGAGTGAGTTCCACAGAGTGAGGGAGTGAGTTCCACGGAGTGAGTTCCAGGGAGTGAGTTCCACGGAGTGAGGGAGTGATTTCCACGGAGTGAGTTCCATGGAGGAGTTCCATGGAGTGAGTTCCACGGAGTGAGGGAGTGAGTTCCATGGAGTGAGTTCCACGGAGTCAGGGAGTGAGTTCCATGGAGTGAGTTCCACGGAGTCGGAGTGAGTTCCAAAGAGTGAGTTCCACAGAGTGAGTGAGTGAGTTCCACGGAGTGAGTGAGTGAGTTCCACAGAGTGAGTTCCACGGAGTGAGTGAGTGAGTTTCACAGAGTGAGTTCCACAGAGTGAGTTCCACGGAGTGAGTGAGTGAGTTCCACCGAGTGAGTGAGTGAGTTCCACGGAGTGAATTCCACGCAGTGAGTGAGTGAGTTCCACGGAGTGTGATCAGAGTGAGCCAGGGGATGATCATGTACAGATTTCGTTTATTTTAACTTTTAAAATTCCTCTTTATTCTGAAACATGAACTAGTTAGTTTAACTCGAAATGTGTAGATTAATGAGGAAACAAAAGGCTCCTCCTGGTGGGGAACCATTCACACAATATGACGTCACGAGATATCACGAATGAGGAATGCAGATATTTATAATTTACTAATTTTTTTAAAATAAAAATCTCGTTTATAATTAATTAATAAATATCACCTTTTAATAAATTATTATTTCGATTTGATTTGTAAAATAAACGTTTTTTGATCAGTTTTTAAATCTTGTTCTGATCCTATTTTCCCTCCAGGATCACAGAGCCAGGACACGGACATCTGTACAATGGAAGGGACAAAGAAACTTTGTGTACAACGGGATGTGATCGGAGTGAGGGGAGAGGATGTGATTCTTCCCTGTCGGTTTAATCACAGTGAAGGAAACAATGTAACAAATCTGAGATTGTATTGGTTTAAATATTACAATAACCGAGACAACAATATCTTCAGGAGCTCCACGAATAATACACAAGGGGGATTCAAAGGGAGGATTCAAACCGTGGGAAACCCAAGTGAGGGAGACGGGACGGTGAGGATCAGAGATCTGAAGATGGAGGACGAGGGAACGTACAGGTGTCGGTTTAAGTTCACACAGAAGAAACAGAGGAGGACTCGGTATCGTGTTCGATTTTATCCGAGTAAAGAAAAGCGAACAAGACTCCGAGTTGACGGTGAGAACTTTTGATACAAAATCATAAACTATCATCGAGTAATCATGTTCCGTGACGTCATGTTCGACTTCTGCTGTCATTCCTGATCAGGTTTCTCCAAACATCCCGATCCTGCACCGATTCCCGAAACCCTGGGAAGACAAAAAAAACAAATACACAGAGAAAACACAGAGATAAAATCAAACCACAGAGACAATAGATCAGAGATAAAATCCCATTTGTTTTCATTTCTCTTCCCACCCACTTCCATCGTTCATTTAGTGTTTAAATTAGTGATTCATTCTCTTCCATTCTCTTCTTGTGACCATCATCACTTCAACAGAAACAAAGAAATTGCTAACTACAATTAACGTGATAATTAGCTCCACCCCTTTTTTACCATGACAAATAGATCATTCTCTCTGGGGACTGTAGTTTGATTTTTTTTTTCCATGGTCAAGGCTCATGGAAGAACGAGGACACAGAACAGATCAGAACACAACATAACAAAGGGAACAGCAAGAGAAAGGGGAAATACCAGTCGGATGGTGGAGGGAGAAGGGAAGACGGTGATGAACAAACAAGAGAGGGAGGAAACGATGAGGAGTAGAGGAGAAGGCAAGGGGTGAACAAGATGGAAACATAAGCAATTTTTTGGGAAGGGTGAGGATAGTTTAACACATTGGTTCTTAACCTGGGGGGGGGGGGGGTGAGTAATTTCCAGAGGGGACGCAAGCCCGGAGATAAAAGTAGGAATTTCTCTAATTATTTTTTGGAATTCACTAAACAAGTGTTTGTATAACATCGTGATGAACATAAAAAGAAAACAAAAGTATCGCCTTTAATAATTTTCGTTTTCTATTCGCGACGAGGCCGAACATTTTCTGTATTAAAAATTAATTTTAAAATTTAACATTTATTTAAATTGAATATTAAAATTAATATTAATATTAAATTTCTTTTTTTCACAGATTTGCAGTACCCATTTCAAACTAAATCATTCGCAACGAGTGCAAAAAAGTGGAAGTATCTTGACGAATATATTCGATTTGGATTTGTGTCCCTCCAAAAGGGTGACACAGAGGTACCCCAGTGTGTAATATGCTACAGGACTCTGAGCAATGATGGCATGCGGCCCACACCCTTGGAACGCCACTTGAAGACAATGCATCCTGCTCTAGCTGCCAAACCCAAAGCATTCTTTGAAACAAAAGGAAGTCCTTGAAGCAAGCTAAGATGGACAGCAGTTGGGAGCATTTCAGCAACAGACTTCAAAGGTTGTTGAGGATTCCTATGACATCACCATGTTGATTGCAAAGAGCAAAAAGAGCCATATAGTGGGGCAGATAACAGCAATTTTTGAGAGGAATCGTGCAAATGATGATACAAGCATCAAATTTGGCACATTTGTTCTCCAGGGGATTCTAATCAAATCTGCATGATTGGCCATTTGAAAATCCTAATTTAAAAAAAAAAAAAACTTCAAAAAAGTCAAGATCACAAATCAATGTTGGATGCTGGCTGAGATTGGTGAATGTTTCAGAAACATCAAAGACTTTCCAAGTCTGCCATGCAGTTTTCTTCCCTTTACCGTGGAAGGCAGACACGACGTCACATCCAGTGAACGCATGGAAGTATGGGATCCCTCGAGCTTTCTCAGGCCCTATTGGAGAAACTACCTCATGGACTGGAATCCATCGCACTTTAGCTCCTTGGACAAAGGCAATCCACATGTTCTCAAGACCTAGTTCCTGTAAGGATGGCAGTACAGATATTGCTATGACTATTACGTGCATGTTATCAGCCTTAATGATAATGGACTTGTTACCATCCGTCGTTGCATCCCTGGCGTGTACAAATATTTGAGTGTCAGCTTCTTCATGACAACGTGGAGACACAGCATCCAGTGACTTCCTTGTGTTGCTAATGGCATCTTTTGTGACAATGACTGTGCTTGTCGACTGTGCATCACACATCTTTTCCGCAAGGAAGTGAAGCAGCTCAGTCTTGTTGCTGTCATCTCGAAGAAAGCTTCTCCAGTTACTTGGGGTCTTACTGGTTCCTGTCACTCTTCTTCTGATTCCTTGCCCCCTTTTCGACCTTGCCTCGGACTTCAGACTTGACTTCTTGTACACATCAAACACTACGTCCACCCTCTCGTACCTGGCACCATAGGATTCCACCTTTGGGATGATGTCTTCTTTAGCATCGTCATTAAATATCTTTGAAGTGCGTGGAGGTAGGGCATTGATAAGTGCTGAGCCATCAATGATGACTGCATCTCCCCTTGGTTCTCTGTCTGGGATGTTCACTTGCGCTTCAAGAATTTCAGCCAGCTGTGACTTCAAATTTTTTTCAAAATTTGGATTTTCAAATGGCCAATCGGGCAGATTTGATCAGAAAGCCCTGCAGAACAGAAATGCCAAATTTGATGCATGTATCATAATTTGCATGATTTTTCTACTATCTACTACACTAATAACATCGGAGACTCTCATCAAACCAAATGTACTGCGTGCAGCAGAGCTTGTTCTGGGGAAGGATAGTGCAAACAAGCTTTCCCAAATCTCTCTCTCAAACGATACCGTCAAGGGTGAGGGTTAGACATTAAAGATCGATGAAATGTCTCAAGACATTAAAGATCAAGTTCTCGACCAAGTAAGAGTTTCTCCTGTATTTGCCATCCAGTTGTATGAAACGACTGATGTTGCTCAGTGTTCTCAGCTACTGATGTATGCTCGTTTCGTGTCAAGCAACAGTGCGAAAGAGGAAATGCTCTTCTATCATCCCATGGAAAGTTATACAACAGCAACAGATATTTTTCAAGTGGTATCAAACTTCTTCCAGGAAATTCAACTTTCGTGGGACTCGTCGGTCGGGGTGTGTACTAATGGAGCTCCGGCCATGCTTGGTTTGCAATCTGGTTTCATAACAAGAGTGAAAGAAAAAGTCCATCTGCTGTAGGTACGCACTGCATCCTTCATCGTGAAGCCTCAGTATCCAGAACTCTACCTGCTGAAATGAGGGATGTCATGAATCTGGCTATCAAGGTGGTCAACTTCATCAAAGCTGGAGCCTTAAGCAGTCATCTCTTCAAACAGCTGTGTGTGGATATCGATTCTGAACATCAAGCCTTGCTTTTCCACACAAACGTACGATGGCTTTCGAAGGGAAACATGCTTGGACGGCTTTATGAACTATGACAAAAAGTGGCAACATTTCTAGATTCGCAGCAGAAAGCAGATGTCCATGACAAGTTCCAGTCTGAAGGATTTTTGCTCTCTCCAGATTACCTGGTGAACATCTTTGAAGCAGTGAAAGCCATCAACCTCAAACTCCAAGGGAAAAACATCAACATAATCATGCACCATGACGTCATTCGAGCTTTCATGGCCAAACTCGACCTCTGGAAATGTCGAATTCTGGATGTAAATACAGCCAGTTTTGCTAACTTGGATTCTGCTCTCATTCACAGTTACCTTGATTCTGAGTTGAAGAAACAAATAATTACTCATCTGTCTGAATTGAAAGCAGAATTCATCAGATACTTTCCAGATATGGATAAGAAGCGCGAAGCCTGGAAATTCATTCGGAACACTTTTCAATGTGAAGGAGCTGATATTTCAGACGAAGTGCAAGAGGAGTTTCTCGAGTTAAAGTTCAACTCCTCGGCTGAAGAAGACTTCAAAAAAACTGGATCTAGAGACGTCCTGGGTCACGTACCTTCCTGTTTACCCTTTGATCTCACATCAAGCTCTTCGGATAATGACAATGTTTGGATCAACGTATCTTTGTGAAACTGCATTTTCCACGCTCGTTGCTGTCGAGACCAAGTACAGAAACAAGCTGAACGTTGAAGGGGACTTGCATTGCGCTCTCTCTGGCATTCGACCACGTATTCAACATCTGGTAGCGAAGAAGCAATGTCAAGTATCTCATTAGATGTCATCTCATTAAATATGATGTGTATATGAGTGTTGCTGAAACAGAATTATTTTTCAATAAAAAGACTAAAAACACGCATTTTTCAGGTTTTCCTTTTAATTCAGGAGGGATTTTAAATAATTTGGTTGAAGATGTGAGGGGGGGGGTGGCGAGGAGGCAAGGACCAACTACTAGAGGGGACGTGGTGGTAAAAAGGTTAAGAACCACTGGTTTAACGGGTGTGGAAAACATCACGGCTTTGGGTGGGGGATGACCTGAGATGGTGGTGAACAGCGGTCTTGAAGCCCCAGAGGGAAGAATGAGATCGAAGAGAGTGTGGAAGGCGGTTCTACAGGTGGGAAAAAAGATGAACAAATAAGTGGACGTGAGCAGTGGTTCTGTATTTAGACCGTTTCATCAGGACATGGCTGCTGGTGGACAACGTGTATCCTGCAGAGGACAAATCACGGAGAGGGCAGAGGGTGCAAGACCAGAAATTAAGCAGAAGAAGAGGCAGACAGACCACAAGCCAGTCGGCGATGGTGAAATGATTGGCCTCTCGACTCACCTTCATCACTTGGGATTCCAATGATCTTGGAGGTCTTGGTTTCCATGACTTCAACCTGAGCAAGAAGTGAGGCAGGGGAGCCAGCTCAAAGGGGAGAGCAGTACTCCATCAAGCTGCAGGCAAAAGCATTGTCTGTAGATAAAAGCTCAGGTGTGCTAAGGAAGGACTTTGCATGACGGAGGATGTTCAGTCAGCGTCTGGCTTTGGACGCCAACTTTGATATGTAGCTTGCCCAAGAGAGATCATGACAGAGAATGAGACCCAAGAGTTTGAGAGACTGAACCTCTTCGAGAGGGTTGTTGAGTAAGTATGTGGGAGGGGTGGTGGAATGGTCCTTTTGAAGAGAAAGAGAGAGAGAGAGAGAGAGAGTGGGATTTGTCAGGATTGAAAGCCATATTCCAAGTGTTTTACCAGCTTGTGATTTTCGTCAAGATCTGAATAGAGGGGAGAGCCTGCTACCTGTCTTTCAGAAGGATGACAGATGTCAAGGCAGAGAGTAGAGTCTTCAGCAAAGGAATAAAGAGGATTTTTCCAGAAAGTCCATAAGATCATTGATGAAGATTAGGAATAATATGGGGCCGAGAACAATGCCTTGTGGTACTCCAGCTTTGACAGGGAGAAGAGATGAAAGGGTTCCGTTGAGAGCCACAGGTTGACTCCAGTACAAGAGTGGTGGAAGTCAGTAATCCAATAGTTGAGTTGGCCTTGGATTCCATGGGCAGACAATTTGGAGAGAAGGGCAGGATGCCAGACTGTTAAAAGCTCGAGATATGTCCCGAGAGATGACCCTGAACTCATTTCTGATATTAAGGTTCTCCATCCATTGTTGGGAGAGTATAAGCAGCATGTCCAAGGTAGAGTGACAGGGTCTGAATCCAAATTGATGATCTGCGATAGGGCTGTTGGAGAAAAGGAAGGATTTTATGTCAACGTTGATGATGGATTCCATGACCTTGTGATAATTGGAAATAAGGTAATTGGGTTGTAGTTAAAACAATCCGTTTTTGCAACCTTTTTTTATGTAATGCTGTGATGTTAGCTCATTTCCATTTTCCCAGCTGGATATCGGAGACCAGTCCTGAAATGTAAAAAAAAAAAAAATATATATAAACGAAAAGGTGAAACTCGAAAAGAGAAGCATCTCACACTTTATGACCCACAAATAGCGGGATCTGACAATACACACAAGGAATGATTACGACAGGATACAAGTTTGAATCCGCAACACCGTATTATATATCATCGTCATGGTTACACGAGTGTATTGTTTCCCACAATGCATGGTATTGTAGTAAAAATGATCATGTGGTCCCACAGTGCGGCCAAAGATCCTGGATGTCTGGAGGGAGTTCGTGAACTCCAGCACCTCCTGGAGGCTCTTCTGTGAGGCCGAGGCCAAGCCGGGACCAAACATCACCTGGTGGAACCCACAGGGACTCCTCATAAATGGAAGTGAGACCGTTGTGAGTCCAAATAACCAAAATGATTCACAGAAGATCATCAGTAGTTACAACATCACAAGAGAAGATCCAGAAGGGAACTACAGCTGTCTGGTACAGAACCAGCACGGGACGGGGAAGGGATTTGTTTTCTACGGAGAGTTTGAAGGAACACGACGAATCACGGGGATCATCATTGGATGTACATCTGCCATCATCGTGGTTCTTCTTCTTCTCTTTGTGTTGATCTATTGTATTTACAACAAACACCGGAATCCTGCAGAAGGTGAAAAATTAAATTTTATTTTGTCTATTTTTTGATATCTTTGCACACATCCCACATCATATTCCATCCCGACCTCGGGGGTTTCGACATCTCTCTTGTGACGTCATCAGCAAGCATCCCCGACTGGGGATTTCACTTAACTTGAACATCTGTTCTTGTGCACGGTTGTTGATACGTGAAGGACAATCAGAGACATGCCTGTTGTATAAAATATTAATTTCGCGTTACGTATCCTCCACATTAAACAAAGTGATCAAAACAGTTGGGCACAGATCGAGGACCAAAGTTACATCAAATGAATGAACTTCAAGTGAACTTTCAAATCTCCAGCAAGTCGAACAGTATAATATGAACTTAAACATAAAGTTTAAATCTTATTAAACACCAGGAGGAGTACCCGGAGTTGTCTGGAGAAGGAGTACCCGAATAATCTCATATTGTCCTGAGATTGTCTTCACCATCATATCTACAGGTGTACCATAAAAATGATTTATATAATTATACAATCCAAACAAAAATTACACTAAATGTGTGTTTTTTTTAATCAAACAGGAAACTCAACCCAACCGGATGTGGAACTTCATGAATCAGTGAGTCTGTGGAATTACTTAATTAAATTACCCATTCATTCCCTGATTTAATGATGATTCATTAGCAGAACATAATCACGAGGACACTTTGGTAATTTATAAAAATACAAGTTTAAAGTTGGAGTACACACAATCATGTATAATTATCATCAGTGATTGTTTATGTTTTCTCCAACAGGGACAGAGACAGGAGTCCTCGTACATGGGTCTGAAGAAGAGGCGTCGTGATGAGTCCCAGTCTCAGTTGTACGAGACCTTGTGATGTTGCTCGGACAGAAACACCTGTTCCCTTTCAATTAACACGTCATAACATTAATAACTGACATAACTGTCAGGTCAGGTTCGATCTGTGACCTGCTACAGGTACCATGTAAACCTGTACTAACCTGTTCCATGGTCGGGTTGTCGGCGACTAAACCGTCTCCCCCACCAGGTTTTCTGGTGAGGAGGGTGTTTGGATATGGACACCCAGCAGGATTAAAAACAAAACCTGTCAAAGGGCGGAGGAGCTCCTTGTGAGCCAACGGCCATCCATATCTAGTGCCCAACTGTGTCTGCGGACGTCCTCCTGCAGTTGGGTTACTTCTTATTAGGAGGTTGGCGGCAGGATTTGCACTCCAGCCACCGTAAAACGCTTCATTCCGCAAAACGCAAAAACGCAAAAAAATCTGAAAACCCACTCCGTGGGAGTACCTCCTGTGCAGCTTCCCTTCGCAGGGCAGCTCACCGGATGATGGGATTGGGGCAAAGCCTTCGGGACCCCCAATCTTTGATAGGAGGGAAACCACGGGGTAACATCCCTGGGTCAGATTGCGGGAGAGTGTGTCGGAGTGGTGCTGAGTGTCGTCCACCAGACGGCGGTCTCCTTGGAGTTAACCTGAGGCGGTCCCTTCGGGTGGGTGCCTGGAATGTCCTATCCCTAAGAGAGGATGATCACCTGTCTCTGTTATCATCTGAGCTCAAGCGTTTGGACATCGGGATTGCAGCTCTCTCTGAGGTTCGGAGACCGGATTGCGGCGAGATAATGGTGGGTGGTTACACCTACTATTGGTCTGGTCGCTCTGATGGTTACCATACCCAAGGAGTTGCTGTAGCTGTGTCCAATAAGCTGACCCCAATGATAATTGAGGTAACACCGGTCAACGAGCGTATTATGAGATTAAGGATTCGTCACTCCTTAGGTGTCATTTCCCTGGTCTCTATTTATGCTCCGACTGAGGCGAGTGATCTTACCGTGAAGGACACATTCTACGCCACACTCGAGTCTGTGGTTGATCAGTGCCCCAGACGAGATACACTTCTAGTCTTGGGGGATTTCAATGCATCGACTGGAACTGATAGGGATGGTTATGAGGTGTGTGTTGGTCCCCATGGGTCAGGAACTATGAACCAGAATAGCACTAAGTTCCTTGACTTTGCAAGAAGTCATGGACTTAGGGTGGCTGGTTCATGGTTTCAGCGCCCGCAAGCTCATCGCTGGACTTGGTATTCCAACGCTGGCGGTGTGGCAAAGGAGATTGACCATGTCCTCATTGACGGTCGTTGGAGGATGATCCAGAACTGCAGGGTCTACCGGAGTGCTCAGTTCCTCAATACTGACCACAGGCTTGTTGTAGCAACTCTAAAGCTGCACCTTAAATCCTGGAGAATGGTACTATCCCAGCCTAGGCTGGATGTTGCCAAGCTCAGGGATGAGAGAGTAGCTGAGGAGTTTGCGAACAGGCTGAGTGGACACTTGGGGGGTCTGGGTGCTTTGGGGGTTCCTGAAGAGTTGTGGAGCACCTTCAAGACCACCGTCCTTGATGTTGCCGGTGGATGCCTTGGAGTTCACCGCAGGGCAAAAGAAGAATTTTGTCTCTCAAGGGACACTGGATACCATTGACCAGAGTCGCAGGGCCAGGCTGAATGGCAGAGCTGAGCTGTTCAGGGAGCTGAGGCGTAAAACTGTACGTGCACTGAGGGTGGACAAGGAGGCCTATGTGCGAGGAATCTGTGAGGGTAGAGCATCACCTGTGGACAGGTGATTCTCGTCCCGCTTACAGGGGAATTCGCGCATTACGTTCATCCAAGCCCATCCCTCGGAGCACTGCAGTTCGAGCAGAGAGTGGTAGGCTCTTGACAGAGGAGTCTGAAGTGAAGGCCCGCTGGGCCGGTTACTTTGAGCGGTTGTACCAGGCTGATCCCCCAGCTGTCGAGTTGGACGTCAAGGGTGTTACAATCCCTGTTGCTGACCCTCGAATCAACAGTGGTCCACCATCGCTTGTGGAAACACGGGCTGCGGTGAACCAGTTGAAACGGGGCAAAGCTCCAGGGATCTGTGGCATCCATGCCGAACTTCTCAAGGCTGGTGGAAATGCTGCACTCGCGTCGTTGCATGCAGTTTTGTGCTCTGCCTGGAACACAGGCATCATCCCAACTGACTGGAAGAGGGGCCTTGTTGTCCCTCTCTGGAAAGGGAAGGGTGATCGCCAAGACTGCAACAACTACCGAGGGGTGACGCTGCTCTCAGTGCCGGGCAAGGTCTTTGCTCGGATAATTCTTGATAGGGTTCGCCACCATCTGCTTGAGCACCAGCGTCCAGAGCAGTCAGGCTTTACACCAAAGAGGTCAACGATTGACCGTATCCTTGCACTTCGTGTCCTCACCGAACGCAGACGAGAGTTTCGGCAGGGGCTGCTTGCAGCCTATGTTGATCTCTGTAAAGCGTTCGATTCAGTGAATCGGGATGTCCTCTGGAGGATTCTTGGTCTTCGTGGGGTGCCACCAAAACTGATCGATCTGATGTCTGAACTCTACTCTGGTACTGAGAGTGCTGTGAAGTGTGGTGGTACCATCTCTGACTTATTTCCAGTTGTTACTGGAGTTCGTCAGGGGTGTGTACTTGCCCCCACACTTTTCAGCACTTGTATGGACTGGATTTTGGGAGGATGTCGGAGAGATCAAGTTGCGGTGCATCGTTTGGCAATGTCAAGATCTCGGACCTTGATTTTGCAGATGATGCAGTCATCTTTGCGGAGACTTTAGACATCCTCTTGGGGGCCCTCGAGGTGCTGAATGAGGAGTCGGAGCCGTTGGGATTACGGATTTCTTGGGTCAAAACAAAGATCCAGGCTTTCGGTGACATCTTGGATGCTGCTGTCCTGTCTGTGTCTGTTTGTGGTGAGGATGTTGAGGTCGTGGATAGATTCACTTACCTTGGCAGTGATATTCATGTCTCCGCAGGTTGTGAGCCGGAGGTCAATAGACGTCTGGGTCGGGCCTGGGGAGTCATGGATTCACTGGATCATGGGGGTGTGGCGCTGCCGGTACCTGTGCGGGAGGACGAAAGTCCGAGTCTTCAGGTCCTTGGTACTTCCAGTCTTGCTCTATGGGTGCGAGACTTGGACTTTGACCAAGGATCTGAGACGGAGACTTAATTCCTTTGGTACCAGGTCTCTTCGGAGAATCCTTGGCTATCGCTGGTCGGATTTTGTGTCCAACGAGCGGTTGCTGAGAGAGACTCGGATGAGATTTGTTACCTGCATAGTCCGTGAGCGTCAGCTGCGGCTGTATGGACATGTGGCTCGTTTTCCTGACGCTGATCCTGCTCACCAGATTCTCTCAGCGAGGGAGTCTCATGAGTGGAGGAGGCCAGTGGGCCGACCACGTGCCTCATGGTTGCAGCAGGTTGACCATCATCTCAAGGAGATGGGGATGGGCCTGGCATCTGCCTGGGGGATGGCCAGACGGAGGCCCCTGGAGTACCGGCGGAAAGTGGACGCAGCGACGCGCTGTTCTGGCACATGCTCCCATACCTGACCTGACCTGAACATTAATGAATACATATTATGTTTCTCAATAAATTGACATTTCTTTCAGAGTATCGTATTTTCACGCAAATATCCCGCCCCCTTGTATACTCCGCACCGGTGGAAAAAAATGCTCCAGAAAATTTTCAGCCATGAAAAACCCACACACAGGTATAACCCGCACACAGGTATAACCCACAAGCCAGCTTTCCTCTTTACGTGACCAGGAGATACGATATCTCCATATTTCCAGCAGCTGACTACTTTGTCGTCAAGAGGCCATTCAAAAATTACATAATACATTGTTTGCCCAAATCTGACACACCCTCAAACCCTGTCATGCTCTGTAATGCTTCAACAGATGCCCCCTAAAATATTACGTCACACTCGATGAAGACGCCCTACTCTCCCCCTCCCCCCCCCCCCCATTTCAGACCTTCATCCCAGGATGCTATTTATCCCGTTGTTTTTTTGTTATTGTGAACTATATTTGAAAAAGTAAAGGAGATACAGTGAACCAACGATAAGACCAGGCAGCAGTCGGAATCCCTGTCATGACGTCATCAGACTAATCGCTCAGAGTGACGTAATCATTTCTAAACATGTTCAGTTGCTTTCATTTGCAAATTTGATTAAGTGTCTGTGGAAAAAGCAATGATGGAATAGTCGGTAAAACTTCACCAACAATATTAACTTTGTACTTTTGCAATTTACATTCCATTATTATTTTGTAACATTTTACATTGTGCATATCTTGGTGATATCATAAAAAGATGTTTTAACAAAGTCATACAATTTAAAGGATATGAATATCGAAAACATGACATCACTTTTTCTTGAGTCACCAGTCCCATGGGAATACAATGTTTAAACAAAGCGATTAGATTGGCTTTTATCATAAATGTTGTGAATAAATAAAGCACGATATCTCAAAAAGTTGTGCACGGATTCAGATGAAACTTGGTGGACAGTTTGGGTGTGTTTATAGGACGAATTGGTTCAATTTTGGTGAAGATCTAAATCCGGATCTGGATATGAGAATTATTTGATTTTTAAAGTGATTCTTCACTATTGAGAAATTGAGCCAAATATGATATAGTACTGTATCGCATGATATTTCAAAAATGTATTGGGCTCGATATGTTCTCGTGGATCAGATATGATGTGACGGAGGTTTACACTCTACCAAGAGGCCCTTCTAGTTACCCTCGCCGAAGGATTCGGAGAGGGTATTACATTTTGGTCCGTTTCTTTGTTTGTCTGTCTGTCTGTCTGTTTGTCCGCACAGAAATTGTTTTTCTCCGCAACCGCTCGTCGTATCGAGACGAAATTTTCACCATTGGTGCAAATACTCATGTAGAATGTTGAAATGATTATTATGATGTCACAAGGGTCACAGGGTGTGGCAGCCATATTGGAAAAATGGGAGAAAAAAAAAACTTTGGACCTCTGCATCTCTGAAACCACACCAACGAAAATTTTGAGACCAAGCTGTTAGCACCTCGTTTTGAGATGGAGCATAGGTGCCCTCATTATGACATCATAATTGCATATGAAGAACACCACATCAGATCAGTATGAAAATTTTTGAGGGTCATCTTGGGATAAAATGGTCCACAGGAAAAAATCATGACGTCGTCGGTCACGTGATTCGGCAGCCATATTGTTTAAAACACAAAAACCTTCTCTGAAGTGGCTAAACAGATTGAGGTGAAACTTTACAGGTATGACCGACTGTCCATGAGGAACAAAAGTTTCACACATATGATGTCATTGGTCACATGGTTTGGCAGCCATATCGGATTTACCCTGAAACTGATAAAAAATCTTCTCCAGATCGGCTGGACAAATCAAGGGGAAACTTCACACAAGTGTTCCCAAAGCCATGGTTGTACTGTTGCGGGGCCGGGTAATCGGCGACGAGCACGCCCACCAGATGGAGCAGTAGAGTCGGCTTCACCAATCACCCGGAATGTATAGGTCGTCACCCCGGATGACTCCAGAGCCAACGGGTCACTGAGAGGACTGTGATCACCAATATTTCGATGGGGTGAGGGAGGGTCCTCTTGTCCAACTCCAATTTACCCAAGTACTCACGCCGTCCAACTACAGGGGAAACCACACCCTCGGCCGACTTTGTCCGAATCTAGTCTCTATCACCGACTCGGATCCGGCGTAACCAAGCGGAATTACCAAAGCCACGCCGGACCAAATGAACAATTTAGCGGCCCGAACGGCCTTAATAATTCTCCAACACACATCTTACTAGGCCAATGAAGGAAAGGAGGAGGACGAGCTGAAACGTTCAACAATAGGATATTTATTTACAATTGGTGGGGAAGGAACACATAAAGGGCAGAGATAAACCGACTATAAGAAATGAAATGCAAATAATGTACAAGACACTTAACAGTTGCTACTTAAAGATGGGCCCACACACAGACACACACACACACACACACACACACACACACACACACACACACACACACACACAGAAGTGGACCCCAATGGTCTTCCTTGAAGTCTTCCAGCTGGAGGAAAGGGAGCTGGAGACCAGAGCCTGCACTTGGACCTGTCCACCTCGTGTGGTCTTTGACGATCCGGCTCGACGGAACTCGAACCCGCAACACGATGCCACTCCAAGCACCAGGGACGGAGGAAAAGCATCGGACGCCAGGTGAACGAGACGAGAGACGACCCGAGCACTGACAAGCCGACCAGACCAGACAAGTCGATCTCCGGCACCTCGAACCCGATCAATGCCAAGCCGACCAGACCAGACGAGTTGATCTCCGGCACCTCGAACCCGATCACTCAAACCTGACGCTGACGCTCACCCTGACGCTGATGTTCACGTTCACTCTGACGTTCACGTTCACCCCGACGTTCACGTTCACCCCGACGTTGACGCTCTTTCCAAGACCCTGGCATTTCTTCGATGGCATTTCTCCTGCGGGATGGGGTCTCGTGGGAAAGATCACCGTCTGAGACGTCTCGCCTACCATTGGTCCGGGGTTCGTGAGAAAGTCGATGTCTGTGGTGTCTCACGCCTCCCATTGGTCGAGGGTTCATGAGAAAGTCGATGCCTGTGGTGTCTCACGCCTCCCATTGGTCGAGGGGAACATTCCATCTCTCTGGGGCGGAGTCGGAGCTCTGGTGGCCGAGGAAACTCCGCCCACGTACGTGGTCGAACGCACGTAGACAATGGTGTCGGTGTGAGGAAGCGAGGTGAAGGCGTGTTGTTCTTGTTATAAGGGGTGTTAAAATCCTTACTATTAAAATAACGCACAGCGCACGTACATTTAATTCCCATTAGACAAGGGAAAAGGGAGCTAACTGGCAACACCTACTTACCGATATAACTGATCTATAGGACCTGGATGTTGTGTGCTCATGGCTTCCAGATTAGCAACAGTACAAATGGCACATAGCAAGCACTCCTCATGGGGAATGAGTGTGGTATTTTTATGACGTCATAATTGCAGATGTAGAAAGCGACATCCGATCAGCGTAAAAAAAAAAAATTGAGTCATCTCGGGATAAAATGGTCCTCACAAATATTTTTTGGTGACGTCAGTCACGTGATTCGGCAGCCATGTTTTTAATTTTCTTTAACCTTCAAAAATCTTCTTCTCTGAAATGGCTGAAAAGATCGCGGCCAAACTTTACACACACATGACCGCCTATCCACGAGGAACAAGAGTCACACATATGACATCATAGGTCACATGTTTGGCAGCCATATTGGATTTACCTGAAAACTCATACAAATACACCGGTCAAAAGAAGTCCTGGCGAGGGTTGGCAATCTCTGATTGCTCTTTTTCATGTTATATACTGTTTCAGGCCATTTGTCTGGAGCACTCAATTCCGTGACGCTTTGGACAATTGGACTGCACTGAATGTTCCGTACTCTGCAACACGTACAAGATGCACCAATTTCTGGTTCGTAAATTACAGTGTATTTGTTTTTAATTTACGGTTTCGTTATTATTCTGCAACTTTATACACAAATATTTATTTTAGAAACTATCGTTTCACACGAAATGTCATTAAAATTCTTGACAAAGGGGGCTCAAAGACCCCTTTTGCCCGAGAGGCCAGAATAAGGGAGACAGCTGATGCACAGACAGACACCACGACTTCAACTTCTATCATAAATTTTGTGGTTTTTTTGGATACATTGTCGAAGCTCATATGAGAGCTAACACACAATGCACAACAAGGGAAGCAGGAGACAAGAGGGGCGGGAGAGGGAAGGACAAAACATTGGGGAACAGACACATAAGGAGATCTGTGGAAGGGAGAGGGATGTGGTGGGGAACACGGGGTCCACAAGATGGACACCACAGGGACTTTCAGGACCTTACACGACACGGAACTTTGAGGAAGGAAGGCAGGGAATTTGAAAGAGGTGGGTTTGGGGTGGATTAACGGGGGTAGAAAAGATCGTGGTTTTGGATGGGGGAAGATAAGAGGTAGTGGTGAGCAGCTGTTTTGAAGACATGGAGGGAAGAATGGGATTGAAGAGAGTGTGGGAGTTTATTCCAAAGGTGGGAAAAAAAATCGAGGAATGAAAGAGTGAAGGTGAGCAGTGATTGGTGATTTTGGTAGTTTTACCAGAAGGGGGTTGCTGGCTGACCTTGAGCGCCCTGCGGAAATATGGCGGGGACAGAGCAGGAGGGACTCCGCCTCCTCGTGGAAGCTACCAATGTAGTGATCCAAATCCCATGGTTTCCACAGTGTGAAGCCGAGAAAGGTGAGAGGCAGGAGCACCAGCCCAGAGGGGAAAGCAGTACTCCACTAGGCTATGAGAGAGAGAAAGAGAGAGAGAGAGAGAGAGAGAGAGAGAGAGAGAGAGAGAGAGAGAGAGAGAGAGAGAGAGAGAGAGAGAGAGAGAGAGAGAGTTTTGAAACCATTTCGGACAGAAGGGAGAGGCAGAGCAGAAATGAAGCAGTTTCATGTTTAATTCCACAATCTGCAAGAGTCGTCACATCTGTGTCAAACACATGCCATTGCGAACGTTTCAAATGTTAATGGAGTGTCAAGTGAAGAAAAAGAGGAAGCAATAGTTGATATCAAAATGTGCAATAGTTGATACCTCCAGACATTTGCCCGATGGAGGGTTTGTTATCCATCGATCATCAAAACATCAGTTTACCTGTGTTCCAAATGACCAAGCATTGGAGCAGACAGTGAACCATGAAGCTAAAAGTCAAGGTGAGATGTCCAAGATAATGAAGAGTGTGGACAAGATAGGTGAAGTGGAGCTTTTCAGCAGAGTGTATGTGCAGTGTTCAGACCAGGGGCCATCACTTGAGGGTAAAGAAGATGAGATCGAGAGTGGTTAATGCTTGAAATGGTCTTCCTGGAAAGGTAGTGGCAGAGGACGAGGTGTATAAGTTCAAATGAGATTCAGATAGGTATCTGGATGCATTGGAGATATATTGGTCGGACTTGTAGGTATCTTGTATGTGGATAGGTAACGATACTAGGTCTGGTGCAAGCGCAGGTATGATGGTCTGAATGGCCTCCTCCTGCGCTGGGTTATTTGTCTGTATTTATGGTTGCATGTGAGTGTCTTCTGCCACTATTGAACTGTTTGATGTGGATGTCAATGTTGTTAGTGTCGAGTTGTTGGAATCCTTGTTCAATGTCACGTTTAAAATTGTCTCATATTGCTTTGTAAGCCTTGAGCCACGGCAATCTATCGTGCCTGGAAAAACATGTTCGTGGCAACCCTCTAGGAAATAGGGAAACTATACATTTTCTGAAAGCTCTTTAACTACAGATTTCAAAAATATATGTTGTCATGGGAACAATGTGGAACATGACGTACTTTTCGGACTTCGGAAGTGCACATGACCTAGTTTCGAACTTGGCACTGATTGCGGCTCGCTGTATCCGAAATCAGGATTAACGTAAGGAAAAAGGTATTTACGTGCTCTGTATACTGATGCAGGGCCAGTTCTGAGGTATTACGTCAGTGGGGAAGACACATAACACCAAAAACACAATTAAATGTAAATATATCCATGTTGTCACATACAGGATGAAACGGTGGCAATTTTTGTTACCGAATGAAACTTTCATGATCTATTTCTATTTCTATTTTCTTCATCGGATAGGTCGTCATCACTGGCATCATTCGGTAATGCTTCCTCAACCTGTGTCGTGGCGAAGTTATGACAGTCTTTGCATGAACACAGTTCCGTGCAGGAGATGTTGTCAGACTTGCACGAACAATGACAGCTCACACACATATTTTTCTGACAACCACAATGGATCGACTCCATCAGTTCAACAGGTGCAGACCTTTTTGTCATCCAATGTATAGAAATACCATCTGACCTGACAATCCATCCGCGCCTATCTGGACTAGGGGCATTGATGTACTGCTGGGTACATCGCCGTGAGATAACCGACTGATAATTTGCTCTCTTTGAATGCTGCCTCAAAGCATCAGCAGTGGGTGGCAAACTCTGTTCGCAGAGAGCCTTCGTCCAGAATAAATGATGTCGGGCCTCGTCAACACTTGAACAAGACTGTCCGTACAACTGACATACGAATTGTTCCAGGACAGAGCAAGCCGATTCTGAAATCATGAACTCCTGTCCAAGATCTCGGAACGCTGCCTGATAATCCTCATTCCGGCTGATCATGCCAAAGGCTTTCTTTTTGCCTTTACCGTGGAAGGCGCTTACCTAGTCACATCCAGTGAACGTATGAAGCCCCAGGATGGCTTCACCTAAACGAGTGCCCATCATTTCAAAGAGAATTGACAGGTTGAGGACTCTGGCCTTTTCTTTCACTCCCGTCTCGAAAAGGACCGTCACCGGAAAGTCCCGTACCCGAGATAGAGCGATCATTGCGACATCGGAGTCTGGGCTCCGTATGACGACAGTACTGTGCGTGCGTGAGGCATGCTGGCAGTGCAGTATAAGATGCGTATCTGCTTCGCAATGATCACACATCACATCATCTACTATGACAACAGTGACCTTCCCGTCATCAGTCGTAACCTTATGACAGCTGTCCCCATGGCCGATATAGAGATCGAAACAGGAGTCTGCCAAACCCTGTGTACTCCACTGAGACTATAGGAACTCGACAAGCTGTTCCTTATTTCTGCTGCTCAGAAGATAATTCTTCCAGCGGACAGGCAGCCTTTTTCTGGTCTGTAGATGTGTTTCAAAATCGAAGACTGATTTGATCCTCTTCGAATATGTTCAGTGGACTTGATTGAAAACTCTGGATAGCGATCAAAGATGACGTCGATCCTGGAGTACTTGCCGAAGTCACATAAACGACAGACTTTGGTCAAGAGCACGGTTGCCAGTTGGCCGAGAGTTCCAGGTAAAGATGCCACAGAAAGACCAGGGATGAGAGCCATGACATCGACAACGAGTGCGCCATTCGCAGGAATAAGGTCATTTAGGCAATCAGGCCACTTGGTCTCAAGACAGCGGAGGAGAAATGCTTATTTGTTTTAGCCAAGGACCCATCTGTGCTAGCCAATGGATATGAAACTGGACTGAGTGAATGTGAAAGCACAAGTTTCAGGTCAACATTTTTTGCTTTACCAAGCATCAGTAACCTGGTAAAGAGTTGTCGGTCCAAGATTTTAATATCTGATCCTTTCTGATCCTTGATGCGGGCCCTAGCCTGACCCGTAAAATGACTGCAATTTCATTTTTGTGATGGGAGCATGCAGATCCGACTGGCCAGGAGCTATACGTTCCAAAAGGAACTTGGCAGTCACTTCTTCGCCAGCAGTCCAGGCGTTCATCATGTCATTCACGCAGGACGGTGTGGCTACGACACCAGAGCTGACACTGATCAAATCAGAATGACTGCAGGTGAATGGATTTACCATCTGCTCAAAGCATTCCATGACTTTACAGACGTCGGCCTCATCTCGGCGTCTTCTCGACTGGTCAAGATCTTTTTGACACCGACCATCATCATGATACCCAGCCATGTTTTCGCACTGGCAAGTAATCACTGCCCGCTCGGATTGGAACAGAATCCACCCCTGTACTGCTTTGGAATTCAGAGTAATGCCAGTGATTGCACCGCTGGTTTTACAGTCTCTGTTCAGAGTTTGCTCGATCACCTGATCACAGGCTATGGCGCTGAACGTGTACCTATTCTGCTGTTGAACGGTCCATTTACCCAGACTTACATTCTGGTATGCAAAAGGATGAGTTTCCGAAAGATTACACATCTCGGACCAATATGCAGGGAGGTCACGAGAGTAATGAACCCGATCATAGGCAAAAAACCACAACATCATCGACCTCAGACAATCCAAATGCAGAGCCCAATCGGACGTGCGGGTCGCACGGATGAATTGCAATAATAATTGCACAATCTCCAGGTAAGAACTCCAAAATGCGTATGTTTTGGAGGATTTACTTTGTTCCTCACAATGCGATGCATATTTGCGAAGGACATCGCAGAGCTTTGGGTCATGCCAGAATTCATCGAATGCATTGGACGGGAACACCCGGTTCATTTCGACAGCGAGTCGTTCTACTTCCTTTCGATCATGATCAGCCATTGTATCAAGGTATGCTTTGAACTGAAGTTGTTCCAATGCCTCAAAGACAATCTTGTGGGCAGCGATTGCACGGTTATAATGACGGCCTTCGAGAACGGCATTGACTTCTGCAGCTGAACTCCGCTTAGCCGCTCGAGCAAGGAAGGTTTTATTGGTGAAACGGCTGTAGCACTCGCGATGATAGCCATAGAACGGGACGAGGTCGGCCAGTTCTGACTTCATAAACAGGTCATGGTGTCGTTCACTCACCTCCCGTTCCACTCTATCCAGGGAAATCCATTTCGCCACACATTCTTTCACCTTATCCCAACTTATTTCGGTGAAATTTGAAACTCACCCCGTACTTTTGCCTTTATTTTGATAAAGATGGATCAAGCATTCACGCCCTCCATGGGAGCGGCCATCTTGGAATTGTAGACTATACACACTTCCTTCGAGAGAAGCACTATCTTCAAAGCACTATGGCCTAATGACCACACCTTCGTATTATAGGTAATTAAATGGTTAATTTCACCCCTTTGTTCCATGATTTTTTTTCCCCGACAACACTTAGATATCTGTCCAGTATTTCTGAATGAAGCTATCTTCCAAGTTTCATTTATTTCTAAGAGGGTTGCCACGAAAAGTCACGAAAAAGCTCGGTGCCTCACAGCCTATTGATGTAAATGGTGAATATTTTGTTTTTGTTTGCATTGAGGTCTATTGCTGTAGTTATGGTAATGATGACAGGTTAGTAATCTGAAGAGTTGTTGTACTGTTCACCATGTGGTTGTGGTGAATAATCGTGTGTGTGTGTGTGTGTGTGTGTGTGTGTGTGTGTGTGTGTGTGTGTGTGTGTGTGTGTGTGTGTGTGTGTGTGTGTGTGTGTGTGTGTGTGTGTGTGTGTGTGAATAATGAATTTAGTTGTGCAACAATGGTTTGCCCTCAGGTGCTTGGTTGGTGATGTGTGTACCAAGCCCTGTCCTTGGCGTTGAAGTCTCCTCCGATGATGGTTTGGGAGGGAGCAGAAGTGCTGTAGTTACCCCGCGCACGTGAAGCGAAAAGCGGGGTTAAGCCATCGGTTCACGTCTGTCTGTCTGTTCTTCTCTCTACAAACATCAGTTTATGATCGAGGAACAACTTGATTCAAATTGAAGGTTATATTTTGAACACAAATCGGAAAACAAACTTGTGGTTTTACTGTACTTCCTCTCGGAATTTTTCCCGATTGCACATGCACAGAGGAGTGAGAATTTTTTTTTTTACTCTGTCTGCCTGTCTGGCAGTCAAACAAAATTGAAATTCATTCTAAACAGGAAACTTACTGTTTTTAAGGACGTTATAAAGGACACATACAACAGGCACGGAGAATTAACATAACCTGGTAAATAAAGTCGTGGAGAAGACATTGACTGCATCAACAGTCTCACGGAATTATTTTTTTAAATACAACTTTTAAAATCTTTATTTTATTTCAATTTAATTATATACTTGAACACTGTAGAACGCAGATCACCTTTTTGGCACTTTCAAAAACCTTCCGTGTATCAGTACGTGGACAAAATATTATGGCATTTTACGTCATCTCGACCAATCAAATTTACCGCTCGTAGAACCTGCCCAAGTTCTTGTTTCTCAAGACAGCGCATGGTAAGGTGTTCTATGAACTCTAGTTGTGATGAGTGTTTGGTTGGTACCGTGGGGGATGTGTCCAATGGCACGTAAATGTTTGTGTGTTCTTTGTTACCCATTATAATTTTCAAAGTTTGAGTGTGTTCTCCGTTGGGAGAAGTCATTTTGTGTCTTGCATGATATCTGTGATGAGGCCTTCACCTCTTGTGTCCACATCGGGTGTAGTTGGGGATGGTCAATGTTTTTTGTTTGTTGGTGAACTTGTGGACGAGTTATGACAAAACGAGGTGGATGAGTTGGCTCGGTGACAAGAACAAGCCGATTAGATGTTGGTTCTGGTCCGGATCCAGATTAGGCTTATCAGTGGGATCCAAAAACATTAACTGTTCAGCCTGGCGGAGGTATGCGCTCGATTCGAACGAGTGCTGTTCTAGTTTGGTTTCTTGTATGACTGCATGAATGTTGTTTGTGAGAGTGAATTGTTTGCTGCATAATCTTGCTAATGAGGCCGTCTGCGTTGTATTGGAGAACATTAAAGTTCGGTGTGCGTCTTTCAAGTTGAAGTGGTTGGTTGTATGCAGATAGTGGAAGTGTATGCGGTGGAAGTGATGACAGTGGCGGTAATGCATTTGGAACTTGTGTCGGTGCGTTGTTTAAATTCAGCTGAAGGTTGTAGCCGCAGTTTGTACCTCTGTTTTTTGTGGGTTGGAGGAATGGGGTTGTCGTTTGAGTTTATTTTGGCCTCAAAAACCACTAAATAAGGAATGATTATGCAAGGACCTCTGTAACAGTAATTTCTATCATGTTTTTTTTTAATTTTTATTCCTTACTTTTTGCTTTGTGGTATCTGTCCATGCTGATCATATATGTTGTACACCACAAGACATTGAATGTACCTGAGCTTTAATATAACCCTTGTGCTTCCATGAAGGAGAAATAACAATAAAATAATCACATGCAAATGCCACAAACTTGATGGTTACAACTGCCATTATTTTAGCCAACAACCCATTTAAAAGGCAAAACTAGAAAACCGATGAGAGGGGAGGGGAAGAGACGAAACCTATGGGGTTGTAATTGTGATGGATGTTTTCTTTTTCCCCATGAAAACCACAGTTGCAGATTTAGGACAGCGTAGAAAGCTCATGAAAGTACGCTGCCAACACCTTCGTTCCTTCGATGAAGTTGGTCCTGAAAGCGTGAAAACAATGACATTGCAATGTTCAAAGCAAACTTTCAGAATAATCACAATGCCAACGATAACAAAAATACCGTTTGGTGCTAAGGAATGTGCAACTCGAATCGAACACCAAGATCCAATAATTATCAGAAATGAAATGAACCGATTTTACATCAAGATCTAAACGTTTTTGCACGCAAAGAAAAGAATACTGGTTTAATTTGGCCTAAAAGCCAAAATAGACATCCTCAAAGTCTACCTGTTGATCTTCTCATTCTGCGAGTGTGCACCGTCATCGCACGCACCGATAGGCAGCAACAGCACGCTCTTGCCAGTCACCTTCTCAAATGTAAGAGTGATTGGGATGGAGCCACCTTCTCGTGTCATATCTGGCTCATACCCAAACACTAGAAAGCCACAGAGAATAGAGAAAGAGGGATAGGGGAAGAAAAATATAGCATTTGTAGTCCCCAAAATGGCTAGCTAATCATGTGCGGATGGTGGAGCAAGCTTCAGTACAATGACGTTTGAAGGAGCAAAGAAAGGTTTCGATGGTTGATGAAAAGCGTTACAGACATTTATAACAGAGTTGTAATAAATAAATAAGCCAAAGAGGAAATAGAAAGTGATCTTTTTCAAAAACTGATCATGAAAAGGCAAGGACCCGAACCCATTTTCATGGCATTGGAACCAGCCTTGAAGTTCACGTTTTTGTAGTCTGCCAACCACGGTAGGCTTCCGTGATCTATTCGGACATTCAATTTGTTAGGGCTTCCCCGTTTGGCAAACACCTTCTGCAGATAATCGATGACCTGTAGCACATGATCCACATGTGTTAGTTGTGCAGCTACAAGTGATAACAGAGGCAACGACCATTTCAGCATCATAAAGAGATAGATAAGGGCACACGAAGTTTCCTACCAGCTTCTCCACCACGTCTGGGTCCATGTTCGGCACCAAGCGGATTGAAAACTTTCCGTTCACCTTCCTGGGAATTACGGTCTTTGCACCTGAGCCTGAGAAAGCCCCTTCAATGCCGTGTAGAGAAAGTGATGGGTATCGCCAGCGATGCATCAGCACTTGTTCCTGTTCACAAAATTAGTGGACAGTGAGATTACAGCACTCAGAATTAAATCGATTGTCCCAAATTTGAGGAAAGACAATCAATAGCAGGTGCAAGCACACACCTTGGTACTATGCATAAGTCGTGATGCACCAATCTCTTGTCGAAAATCCTCCACCTCAAAGTCAATAGTCTTGTACATTGCCTCTTCCGCAGGCTCAATCTTGGCCACCTGGTCGTTGATTCCGGGAACAAGGATCTGTCCATCCGTGGCGACGAGCGAGCCTGCATTTCCAGAATTGTCAGGACACCGTGAGAGGGACAGACAGGTATTTCAAAGAAATTTAAAAGCTGTCACAGCATCATCCAAATCTATGTCATGTCATCGCAGGTACGCACTCACCCATAAGTGCAATCAAGTCGGTCATCGCTTCATGGACAGAACCACCATAAACCCCCGAGTGCAGATCCTTGGAGGCGCATTCCACCTGTCCCAAGAAAAGCACTTTGGGTGAATAAGGATTCAAAATGTTTAAAAAAAAAAACGTGCAGATAAAGAACACGAGGACAAGAAGTAAAAGAAAACAACGGAAGTACCTCGATGTAAAAGTACGATAATCCACGAAGGCCGTAAGTTAGGCAAGGTTTGCGACTGCCAAGCCAGTAGTTGTCGGAGATGCAAACATAATCCACGTTTTTCAGGAAGGTGTCTTTGTGGGAAACAACAACCTCATCTAAACCCTCTGAGCCAGACTCCTCCATGCCCTCAAGCACAAACTTCAAGTTCACAGGTAGGGCCTGAACGACACACAATATAGGCTTGTAACTAGACATGTCCGTGGAATGCAACCTCTGGGGCAATCTCGTTATGCCTTTGCTAAGTCACCGTACTCAATATTAGAACATATCGTTGCAGTTCTGCCAAACCGGCACTCCCCCGAGGCAATGGCAAACAACATATAGCAGTCCCGAGACAGCTATTTCATTAACATTCGTTTCAGATAGCCCTTCCCTTATGTCCAATGGATTTATGGAACAATATGCATTACGTGGGCTTTCAGTAAGTCTTCATTCCCATCCTTTATCCATTTAATTTACTTTGCTGCACACACGAGCCCCTCCTACATGCATGCCTGCATGCAAGCGGTTCATTAGCAATAGCGTGCCATTCCTCCTTCGAATCACGTGACATTACTCAACAGACATGTTACCTCAGACTTCAGCCCCTTCAGACTTTAGTAGGATTGTATAGAGCAGCTTGAAGGGAAACATTTTGATGCAACTTAAGTAGGGAAGCTGTCACTTTAAGTGTTACGTGTCACCACACGGGGGATGGGGGTGCTGTGTTAAATTAGGTAGGGTTTAAGGATAATTTCTCCCAGTATGCGATTGCCCCCTGTGACCTTTTCCTATGTTTTTGCATTTCAAGATGGCGATAAAAAGGGATCGCATCCGAAGAAGAACAACTGAGCTGCATTTCTGAGCAGGCGAGAGAGAGAGAGAGAGAGAGAGAGAGAGAGAGAGAGAGAGAGAGAGAGAGAGAGAGAGAGAGAGAGTCGGAGCAGGACACAAAGAAGGAGCGGTACAAAAGTGAGTGAGGCAGGATCAGCGGTTTGAAGAGAAGGGCATTACGGCTGGCTTTCCCTCGACATGGTGAAGAAGGATGCACAATTCTGGTGTTCGTGATGAGGTGAATTTGTTCGTGTGATGAAGCAAGACGCTGGCCATTGACTGTTGGGCTTTGTCGTGTGAGACCGTGCCTCAAAGCCTCGTGTTGTGCCATCGGGGAAGAAGATGGTACCATTCTACAGAGGAGCGGCATCGGCAACTGCGATTGACGACAGCTTCACGGCAGTTTCTGAGCCCTGGTGTTGAGTATCACCGCCCGAATTGCCTCCTATACGTTTCCCGCCCAGAGGGCGACTGGGCACATTTTCCCACGCAGTGATGATGCGGTTTGGTGAACCCCAAGCTTCAGAAACTCATCTCTGGGCACAGAGCTAAGTGCCAAGAGAAAGGGAGTATATTTATTTTATTTATTCTGTCCCCTTGTCTGTATTAAAGTCTTTGTGGAGGCGCCTCAAATAGGGATTTAGTGTACCTCACGTTCCGTTTTTATTATTACACTTTGAATCATCACCATTGTAAATATTTGATTTATTTTCATTAAACCCCCGTATTTATTTAAGTTGCTTGTGCTGTCTATTTGTCATGGGTTCGAGTAAAAACCCATGTGCTGTGCCTCCGCCCTCGCCGCACTCCCGTCCCGCGCACGCCATAATCTCCTGAGAATCTCGGCTGTTCGCCTCCAAGGTAGAACTGTTCGGTTATCCGTCCGGGTTCGGGTTAACCCCCCGGACACGACAATATGAAGGAATTGAAGAAGACCAATCTCCCATTCAACTGCCCTGAAAATCTTGTATATTCAGAGACATTAGACCCCTTCCCGTTGACAAAAATCCTAGATTACACCCCTTTGGGGGCATCCATGAGGTATATACTCCTCAAAATAAGAAACTTCAACCCCCAACTAATGCACTTTAAATTTAATCTGCATAATCCAGCAACATAGCAATTGTTATACACCCCCCAGATACCCCTCGCTTCTCCCCCATCTCTCCACTACCCCTGCTCCCCCTTCCTCTCCTCCCACCCCCTCCTTCCCTGTATCCCTATCAGTGAAGCGACAGGTGGTATTTGCTGGTATAAAATAAAATGTGTATACCGTTTACAGGGTATAAACACGACCCTCCCCCAACAAAGTACAATACCGTCTATTAAAAGGCACACAATGATAAGATATTGGGATTTTTCTAATTTTGTAACAAAACTGGCTTAAAGTTTGTTTTTTTTTAAAGAAATTCAGTTCTGTTTTTTAAAATACTCATTTACACTTCCTTTTCGATTTCAGACCGATGTTCACAATTTTCTACTTCTTCCTCTTCAACACAACATACCTTTTAGGTTTTTTTTGTTGGTCGTCGTTTTTCGCCAGACATAAGTATATCAAATGTAGACCTCATGGGTCTGACATCTTGTGTGTCTTGGTGACCACATCGGCACTTTAAGTTAAAAAAAAACGAACACCAAATGTCTGCACGGCAGCCCTGACTTCTGTCAAATTTGGGAATGTCTATCCAGCGTCCATTTTCCAACTTTGAACAAGACACCATCGATGTGTCCCAGGTGGGTCGTGTCATGTTTTTAAAATGTCAATAAAACTTTCTGACCCCTTAACTGAAATAAACAGCCACTGATTTTCTCTGTTGAGACCACAGTGGCCAACAATGGCACAGAGTGATGCCGTGCACAGCGGACATAAAAAGGCCGCCCGGAAGTCGACCTTCGCAAAAAATAAAAAAAATTGGGGTCAGCGGGAATTATTGGGGAAGGTCGGGATACCAGAAACTCAATTGTTTTTTTAAGCCTCACCAGACTCAGATTACAACGCTACAACTTTCATACTTCCACAACACTTTTTTAAAAAAATCATCACACCATCGAACCCCAACTCAAGCATTCCAACATTTACCATCAAGTCGATAATGAACAACCAACCACCCTCCATCACGGACCACAACACGACAACTGCTACGCTACACCACCGCTGCCATTGCTCAACCACAATCACCACCGATAATCACCACCGCCTTTTGGGACCAGTGGGGATTAGGTGGGGGGAGGTGCACATTCACGGCGGAGGAACGCGACTAAATACCATGCCCCATGTTAATCTTGGGGCTCTGTCATGTGGCAAAGTGCAGAGCGAATGAGGCTATTTCTGCTACCAGGTCCTCGCAGGAGCAGGGCCAACGCAGTGGGAATTGTCCACGCACCAATGAGGGCACGGGGAAATGCTGATAGCCCCACCTCATCCACCTCTCAGCTCCATCACCACTAAGGAATTTTAAAGTAAAGTACGTTCCACACATTCCGGTTCGTTCTCAGCGCTCTCTGGCTGCATGTTATTGGTTTCCTAGCTCAACTCCGTTTTGGATGAATTCCTGGTTGGTGGAGTGGACGGAGTGGAACAGAGTGCTGAATGAGCAAATAGAAGAGCCAGAAGCTAGACTGGGTGCAGTTTAGATAACCTTAGCATTTACACGCAAAGACCTCTTTACACTCACTGTTCATCTATCTGCTCATACTTTCTTTCCTTTGTTTCCAAAACCCCCTGATCCACATCTTTACACTTTCCTCACTGCATTTCACTGCACCTCCCTCTGACCCTGCACTATTAGGCGCTTTCAGTTTTCCTCCACCAGTTTCCCCCTCCTCAGGAAATGTTTTTTTTTTTTTGTATGCACTGTCGAGGCTCGTATGAGAGCCAACACACAGAACGTACAACAAGGTGAGCAGGAGACAAGAGGGGCAGGAGAGAGAAGGAAAACAGTGTGGAACAGAGACATGAGGAGATCTGTGGAAGGGAGAGGGATGGGGCAGGGTACACAAGGTAAACAAACAACATGGACATGACAGGGACTTTCAAGAAGGAAAGCAGGGAATTTGAAGGAGGTGGGTTTGGGGCGGATTAGTGGGGGTAGAAAAGATTGTAGTTTTGGATGAGGAAAGATAAGAGATGGTGGTCAACAGCTGTTTTGAAGACCTGGAGGGAAGACTGGGATTGAAGAGAGTGTGGCAGTTTATTCCAAAGGCAGGAAAAAAAAAGGAATGAAAGAGTGAAGGTGAGCAGTGATTTTTGATTTTGGTAGTTTTCCCAGAAGGGGGTTGCTGATGGACCTTGAGAGCCCTGCGGAAATATGGGGGGGGGACATATCTCAGACAGAGCAGGGGGGGCGAGTAGAAGACAGAAAGACCACTGAACTGCCTGCGGTGAGAGAGTAAGAGACCCAAAGACTCAGCCTCATCGCGGGAGATACCAATGATCCTAAATGCTTTGGTTTCCACATTGTGAAGCTGAGAAAGGTGAGAGGCGAGAGTACCAGCCCAGAGTGGAGAGCAGTACTCCATCAGGCTGCAGATGAAAGCTTTGTATGTGGTTAAGAGCTCAGGTGTGCCAAAGGAAGGATTTTGCATGATGGAGGATGCCCAGTTGGTGACTGGCTTTGGAGGCTAGCTTGTGTTGGTCTGTCAACTGTGCAAGGTAAAAAGAGGTCGCAAACACCTTGTTCATCTCTCATCTTTCTTGCTCTCTAACCTTCCTCAGGGAATGATTCTGATGGCACCTGTCATGTTCGTGTAATTAAGATTGTAGAAGGTTAGGATCGGTTAAACTCTGCCCTGTGTCTTCTCTTTTGTGTGTACGTGTATTTTATGTTGTTGTCCCACACAAATCCTTGCCTTCCACTGCTGTACGTATTTTCTTTTGTAGTAAATCCTCTGTTTATTGTGCCACATACCTCTCCACGCCCTTTCTATAAATAAATTGCTATTATTGTGAATGTACCCAGTTTGTCTCGTCTTTTCCTCCATTGGTCCAGTATAGTCTGTACGTAGTGTTAGCCAGGAAGTTCCACCCCACGTGATTTGCTCTGTTAGCCGGTGTGTACTTGGCAGCCGTGCTCGACTGCACCTGATCAGTTAAGATTAAGACAAGTACGCATTGAGGGCACGAGCACCCCTTGATATAGTCATCCAACGGTAAGGTAACCACCCTGCCAGGATTGGTGGTACCAAATAGCACTCATGGTTAATTAGCAACCTGCTGAGCCAAGGATTTAGCCACGGCTGGTGGCCTCAGGACTCGGCATTTGGGAGGAATCCGAGTGCTTCGCCTCGTGGTGAACCTCAAACCCCGGGCCGTAACGATATCATAAAATTTGGAATGCAAGTGGATGCAGCTTCACAGCTTCCTTAATAATGGAACTGTGATATATCACAGCAACATCATGAATGGTCAATCTCATTTTTATCATCTGTAACTTCATGATAACCAGAACATGGATCACATAAAGTTGGTTCTTCCACATGGCCAATTTTTAGCTTATTCAAAATTGGAATTCCAGATAATATATTGTCATCGTGCACCATCTGTCTGTCTGTCTGTTTGTCCGTCTGTCCATCTATCCATCTCCTATTTCAACTTCTCTAGCCAAACCGCTGGGCCAATCCGGCTGAAATTTGGCAGTGAGTTTCCACTCCTGACTAGTAATGGAGATTGCAAAGCTCATTCCGGTCACGTGAATTTAAGTACGTCAAAATGGCAGACTTAGTAAATTCCTTCAAAAATCTTCTCCTCCAGACCCACCAGTTGGAATGCTACCAACTTTGGGATACAACATTAGGCCAGGGTAGGGATGTTATATTGCGGAGGTTATGACACATTGAGGGCACGAACATATTATATTGCGGAGGTCACATGACCTAAAGTGTGCCAAAATGGTGGATAAAATAAATTACTGGGAAAATCCATAAATTCCTTCAAAAATCTTCTTCTCCAGACTCACCAGTCAGAATGCTACCAAATTTGGGTTACATTAGGCCAGGGTAGGGATGTTAATATTGCAGAGGTCATGCCGATCACATGACCAAAAGTGTGCCAAAATGGCGGACAAAATAAATTACTGGGAAAATACATAAATTCCTTCAAAAATCTTCTTCTCCAGACTCACCAGTCAGAATGCTACCAAATTTGGAATACAACATTAAGCCAGGGTAGGGATGTTATATTGCAGAGGTCATGCCGATCACATGACCAAAAGTGTGCCAAAATGGTGGATAAAATTAATTACTGGGAAAATCCATAAATTCCTTCAAAAATCTTCTTCTCCAGACTCACCAATCAGAATGCTACCAAATTTAGGTTACAGCATTAGGCCAGGGCCCAGATAAGCTACAGGTCCAGTGGTACTTTTTTCTTTTAAATAAAAGTACACTTGAAGATTGATCTTCTTCTTCTTCTTCTTTCATTTCCAAGTGGCACATGGCTGTGGGTAACATCATTTGCTTGGGGCACAGTTGTGCCACCGATGCAGTGCCCCTTGTAGTTTAGAGCAGGAATTTGTTATTTGTTCAGTGTGCCAGCGATAACTCGCCTACTCATGAAGGACACCGTGGGATCGTAAACGTCCACCAACTAATGTTGGCAGATGGGATGTCCAGTTTAACATCCATCCAAAGGATGGCACACACATCTATGAATCGCCCTGAATGCGAAATTAATATTGATAGTCTTACGAGCGGTTTCAAAGAGACCAGTTCAGGAAAGTTCATTTTGGGGTCCAAATTCACTTTCACAAGCAACTTTGTTTTTCAGTGCCTGAGGTTCTAGGAGGAGCATGTATGGTGAAGGGCAATGACGTTACGAGGCAGTACAAGTAAACACAGGATCAGCGACTCGAACCTGGGGTCACAGCGCTCAGACCATGATGCCAACCTCCACCACCTTTTGCAATGGTGTTAAGAACAACCTGTGAAAGAACAACTTTGCATTTGCAAGCTCATCAGACAAGTGATAATATTTTGGAAAGAGCATGAAAACGGTATACACCTTCACTTCACAGGTATTAAATCACCAAGATAATCCATGGTTACTACCCACAAATCAACTACAGCGATGTAAACTCAGCATGCTGAACCCACCTTGTTTAGGGCCTGCATGGCCTCAATGCAGTTGAGCCAGGCAAGGACTGGACCCTTGTCATCGGTGGAGCCACGGCCATACAACTTGCCTGCCAGTAATGAATGGGATTGCATTATTGAAACTGTAAACAGGAATCTGTTTAACAAAAAGAGTGATAACGTAACAAAGGAATGATAACCAAGGCTCCAGCAAGAACACTTTAAAACCTGCCTGGAGTCTTTGATGTTATTCTTGTAATGTATAGTAACAAGATTTAATACATCCATCCATCCATCCATCCATTCATTGGGACCATACTCTGTAAAGAGCATTGGTGCTGCCGAAGCAGTGTCCTGGGCAATTGGGCACAATCCTGGACAGGTCACCACTCTGAAGCAGAATAGTCGAATGGCTCAATCATCCCAGCAAGCTGGTACACATTTTGCCGACCCCGGAAGGATGACAGGCTGAGTCAACCCCACCTGATATTAATTAAACAGCTGAGCGTGATTTGAACTCAGGACTCTAAGATCCCAAGCCCACCACCCTAACAAGCCAACACCAGGCGTATATTTAATACATACAAACATTTTACAATAATTACAGGAACAAATAGTACTTGGGACCTGATAATAGGACTTGAAGAGAGAGAGATAAAGCAAGTAATTAAATAAACAAAAAGATAAAATATCTACACAAAGCAATACATAAATAAATAGGTAAACATAAATTGGGAAAAAAAATTTTTTATTAACTATACAAATAAAAACAATTTTTCCAGCAACCTCAGGTAATCCCACAAGGCCTGGAACAAGTGTGTGTTCACTGCAAGGAAAGCCAGAAAACAATATCCAGCCCACCTCAAGGCTGAACTCTCAAACCAGTCTCCTTCAAACACCTGGTGGCACCTTGTCAAGTCTGTCTCTGGTGTACGTATGATCTCTTCCCTTACTTCAAATGGCACCACAGCTGACTGCTCATAAGGCCAAATGCCACAATTGTGTGTTTGCTTCCAAATCTTGTGGACCCAACCCCTCACTCCCTTCACCTACCCTACCCCCAATGGACCCAACTGCTCCTGGATACCATGTCTTTCCAACTTGAGATCAAATACCATGTCATTCAAATACAATGTCTTTCCAACATCGCAGAAAGGTTGGTGGCCTCTCTGTATTCTACTGCCTCCTATTTGGTGGAGACGTTTCTGGCAAACCTCAATAGCGATTCTGTGACAAGCCCAGATTAAGATTTTAACTAAGATAACAGATTCAGTGCTAAAAACCTGTCTGTCTCTGTCTCTCTCTGCCCTGTTCACCTGATCATTCCCTCTGGGCCAGTTTCCATCTGCCAGGAAGTTAGCCAACATCACTGCAATACACAAACATGGTGCAAAACAGATCCTCTTTACTACAGGACTATTAGCTTGCTTCCAATTATAAGCAAGGTCATATAATTGCAGTTGACATCAAATCCTGATACAGGCAGCAGCCTCCTCACTCGCTGCAGATCTTAATCGAATCAGGATGTGGTCCAACACTTGGACTATGTCTTTAAACTCTGACAAATCCCACACACTCACCCTGTGTCTCTGAAAGGACTGTCTGGCAAGCCCTCCCATCTGCTCCCCAAACAAACCACTTGAAAAGGTTGTCACTCAAATCTTTTGGGCCTCACCATCTGCCATGATCTCTCTGGGGCAGACAGTATTACCAAGATGGCCCCAAGATCCAGCCACCAACTTGGCTTCCTTTGTCATGCAAGGTCTTTACTTATCCAATCTGAACATTTGATAACCTACAACGCCTCAATTCACAGTTTGATGGAGTACTGCTCTCCCCTTTGGGCTGGCACCCCTGCTTCACACCTTGCCATTATTCATGCCATGGAAAGCAAGGCCCTCAAAATTGTTGGGACCTCCTGTGACGAAGCTGAGTGTCTAAGCCTATTAGTTTTACATCACAGACAGGTTGGTGGCCTCTCTGTATTCTACTGCCTCCGATTTGGTTTTGCGCCCTCTGCCCTCTCTTGGCTCAATCCCTCCCAAGTTTCTGCATGGTGCACATGATCTGCCAGTAACCCTCTTATTGTTGTTAAGCTATCAAAATCCAAGTTCACTGCTCACCTCCACTCATTTATTCCTCTTTTCTCTCTTACCTGTGGAACTAACCTCCCCAGTCTGTTCAGTCCCTTTATTCCCTCCAGGGCTTAGAGACAGCTGTTCACCATAACCTCAGGTCACCCTCCATCCATACTCATGATCTCTTCTGCCCACAAATGACCCCATTCCAAAGCATTCCCTTTTTCCAGGTTATGGATTGTGATCTCTTCTCTCTTCTCTCTTCTCTCTTCTCTCTTCTCTCTCTCTCTCTATCTCTCTCTCACCTATTTTTGTTTGTCAGTTTTATTCATTCTCTGTTTCATCCCCACTTTCCCCCTCCTCTTCTTGATGTGTTCAATTCAGCTTATGTGCAGCTTGTTCACTTGCATATGTCCTCCAACATCTCACTCTCACTTATACTCAATGTGTTGACGTTTCCCCTTTTCAATTCTGTTCCCTTACATTCTGCACTAGTTCTTTCACAAGCCTCAATCATGCATTCAAGAAAAGAAAAGAAAAGTTGTAAGTACAGGAGAAAGGTCGAACCAATTGTAATTCAGAATGACTTCCTGAAACAAGGGAAAGAAATAGATCAATTTGATTCGGTGGTGCAATGGTGAGAGCATCTGCTCTGAGTCTGGGAAGATCAGCGGTTTAAATCTGGCAGTCATACCAACGACTTCATAAATGGTATGCGCTGCTTCCTTGCTTGATGCTCAGCATTTAAAAAGGATAGAGTATGGACAAACAACCATAGGTTGGCAATACCAGCGCAGGCTGTGATGGGCCTCATGACCTACCTCCTCATACATTGAAGTTCCTTGTAACGGAACAATTTTAATAACCACAATGAGTGTGCCAGTGGCACAGATAGACGAGTACAGGTGATAGCAGACAGAATATCCCAACCCTGGATGTCGTTAGTAAGCCAGCTGGGTTTTTCCAATAATCCAGTTGTGGCATTTCAGTTCTGAAACCAACACCATTCCCCCAAGCTTGCAATCCAAATCCTTAATACAGTTGACTTCAGCTGGATTTGAACTCAACCTCTGTGAAGCTAGGAGAGTGCCCTCACCAACAAGCCACCAAACAACTATCAGGACGCCTCTTCGCGATGGATGTACCCACCCACTTATACTCAATGTGGCAATGTTTGTTTGTTTTGGATTTTTGGTTTGGTGGATGTTTGTTTGTTTTGGATTATAAACAAGTCACTCACTTGCTATTGCAAGCGAATATACTGTTGCGGTTCTGCAAAACCGGCACTCCTCCGAGGAAATGGCATCCAACATATCGTAATCCTCAGACAGTTATCTCATTATTATTCGTCTTTCATTTATTTCACACAAAAACACGCAAGCATGCACATCAGGCCAGTAACGCTATCTGCGGAGCATCAAGAAGTCGCAGCAATCCAGCTCATTTGCATATGAGTGCCATTTCCTGTTCAAAGGGCATGCCATAAACCAACCGACACCTCACCTCAGACCATCACCACGCTCACCATGATGACCACAAACTTCTTCTTCTTCTTTCGGCTGCTCCCATTCGGGGTCGCCACAGCGGATCATCCGTATGATCCGCATAGTGATTTGGCACATGTTTTATGCCGGATGCCCTTCCTGACGCAACCCTGGTCGCCTCTTACGACACAGGGATATGGCACACCTATTTTAACCGGGGTATACACCGGCCCAGTATACTGGTACTCATTTCGCCGACCTCGGAAGGATGACAGGCTGAGTCAACCCCCTGGTGTATTAATTCAGTGGCCCAACGGGGCTTGAACTCAGGACCTCTTGGATCCCAAGCCGCTGCCCTAACCACTGCGCCAACAACATGATCACCACAAACACCTTCTAAAAATCCACACTGTTATGACATATTAGGTGATGGCCCCATTGGCCCATATTTGTACATTTGACTTATTTAAACATTCATCAATTGCATTAATCGGGTGTCTGGATTCAAACCTTTGTCCTGGCTGCTTCAAATTGTGTCTCTCCAAAGCGTTCGTCTTCATTTCACAATTTGGTTTACAAGCCAGCCTGGCCTTGCCAGAGAGCAGCTTTTGCAGGCTGTTATGAATTCCAGTGGAGCGTCAACAAGTCTTGGAGAACTACAAAGGATTTGCTCCTGTTTATGAATATGTGCCAGCACTCTCTCGCTGTTTGAAGCGTGAGAAAGGAGCTGTTTACTGCGAATTCTCCCCGAGGGCCGCAGGGAGGGGGGGGAAGCCCACTTGCGTCTTTGTTTCTTTCTTTGCTTGCTTTTCTCCGCCTAGGAATACGTTTTATATATGAAACTTTTGGAGTGTAACCTTTAGTGTGGTACAGGTTCTGACTGCTGTGGTTGGTCCCTGTGCCACCTCCGCTTGCAAGTGTGCTGTGCAACTTCAATAAACCGTATATTCGAGAATCCTCAGTTGACTCCCCTCAATTCTTGGCCAGGATTGGTGAGGGTCTTCATCACATCTGGCACCCCAGATGGGACGCTGTCAGGTCCTGAACGCCGCGATCCAGAGGGATCTCCGTCGAGCGCAGCTGACGCCGCGATCCGGAGGGATCTCCGTTGAGCGCAGCCTCGGGGTCTGCACGGGTTCCGAACTGGTAACGGTAAATGAGGAAAGTCGAATGCGGTTTGTTGGAGGAGCATAGGGGCTGTCAGGCCGGATTCAGGTGACTGGGTTTGGGTCAGAGGGCAAGGAACGTCCGAGTGAAACAGGGGGATGCAGGTTCGAGTCCTGTGACCGCAGGTTGGAGTCCTGGGGTAATTTTTGGGAGGGTCCAGAGCCCCTCAGAGGAAGAAAATGTTTAAGGTAATCGAGAAGAGCGGGTCTCTGATCCTGCACACTAAAAGGAGAAAAGAGAGCTATCAGGCGGTAGGTAAGACAAGGGGATTTCGGTCCGATTAAAGGAGACACGTTTCAAGGCTATAATGCTAGTGACAAGTTAAGAACATGTAATGGGGAATAACTCTCCAAAGAACATAGAGTTACCCAAAGGAACATGTTGTAAGGGAGTACAGGGCTGGATAGCATGGACAGTGGGAAGACAGGATCCCTTCTCGCTGACTGGGTCCTTTGATCCAAAGATATTACACACCGTCAGCTCTGTGTTGACGGAGGGCAAAGTAGGATGCTCGTGACAGAATGAAACACCCTGGAGGGCGTGAGCAGCTTGGCTAATGGAGTCACAAGCTGAGACAGGACGTACACAAGGTAAACGAGCGAGGAGGCGAATACAATGTGAGTGGGAAGGTTGAGTTTTGTGTTAGATGTAAGTTGAGTGTTCCAACCTGGAACTTGTATGTGTGGAACAACTTGTATGTTTGTATGGAGATAATGATTGGTCGTCATCTTAAATGTGAAGACTTTGGAGGAGGTGAATTGCGCACACCAAATCCCGAGGAAGGACGATGATGACCGATTCTGCACGTGCTGCTAATTCATAGTGATGGGCGAATGTCATTGAGAGTGTTTTTACCGATGTATCTGTGTGTGTCTGTGTCTGTGTCTGTGTGTCTGTGTGTGAACTCGATAGGGAATTGAATAATTAAAACCACTTCGGTGGACAGTTTGGAGATTATGTGTGAGAATTCCCTACAGTACTCGTGCTGTGGTTAAGCTGTGGGAGTCAAATGGACCAAGTCTCGGATTTTCTCATTGTTCGATAAACTCTGTATGCTGTTTTGGCTTTGAACACTGTACGTTGCATTTGTGATAAATGGATGGTCTCCTCGGAGCATCATTTTGATTTTTATATTCAAATTCAGTTCTGTTTCCACCTTGCACGTTTCATTAGGCTGATCGATGCTACGGGTTCGTTTTAACGTCAGTTTAAATTGTTTCATTTTTTTGGGTCATTAGGCATGTTCAATACTTGATTTTCGTAAATCTGGAGGGAAAAAAAACTGAGATTTATGGGGTTTTTGCGAGTCACATGACGTGCCGTTGGATTTAACGGGTGCGACGAGGGCACGGAGTTGTCCCGTCGAAGGACAGCTTGTCGTGGGGGTTTACGAGATGAATTAGCACATTTTACAAGGTTTGGGGACGCCCTTTATAGGGTTGTGTAAAAAATTCTGATTAAAAACGAACGTTTTAACATGTAAAAATGTTTGTGTTCGTATTGAAACACGATGCCCGTGTGAGTGCGTGATGACGTCATCATGCGGCCGAATCGAATTACATTCAGGATACGCGATTGATTATAGGAAATATGTTGAAAATGTTGAAACCAAGGATTGCTCGATTTTTATCGTTCGGAAATGAGTGCACGCATTCTCAGACAGAGAACGACAATCCTTTAGGCGGTAATAAATGTTATTTGCAGTTGTTGTTGTTGTTGATTGGGCTTTGTGACCGGGAAAAAAAAACAAAAACGTCACTTCCGGCGTGGCCTAACATCCAGCTTCTCGTTGTCTATACAAATGCTATTCTGATATTGATGCGAGGTGAATGCCGGCAAAAACTTGCCGGCCTGTGGTTGGTGGGTGCTTCGTGTGCCGGAGTAGAAAGATCTATACCTGACTGAAGGAGGGATGCACAGTAGGGAGTTTTATGGAAGGTGTTTTAAAATCACACGGTTGAATGTGGAGTGGTTTTGCTTCGGTAGCCATGCTGGTTGGCGAATGGGAGGGGTTATTGATTGTGAAGCTCCTGGTGTTAATTGCTGTTGGGAGGTTTTGTGTTCATGTTAGTACATTTTGAACCTCCATGGTTTATAGTTAATTAGAGAGAGGTGTGCGAAAGAAAAGGTGAGCGAGTGGTGGGTGCAGGTGAGCATATGCATCAGTGGTGACGGTAATGGTATAATGTGATTGGCCAACCCTCTCCACAATGTGTTTGAATCTCAGCTCAGCTAGGGGATGAGATGAAAGTGAAGTCCATTTGAGGGGGGGCGAGCTATTGCAGGCATTGTGAAGGTAATCTTCTGGTTGCTCAACCCAGCAAGGTTTAATGGCTTGTGAGCTATTGTGTTGAAATGCGCATGAACTTGGTATTTTAAAACGTGTTTTTTATATCTTCACGGCCACCGTATCTGCGAAGATTCGTGCTCTTTGTATACTGTACAATTTTACCGACATTGGACAACAGTTTGGATGGTGAGCGACGCGAGACCGAGGCGCGGAGGATTATGGGATGTAGAGGAATGGTTGCTTTGCAATGACATCGATCTGGAAGGAAGAAGCGGCGGTGGAGGTGAAACAAACTGCCAGAGAGCGCGAACTAATGAAGCATAGAGGACTTACACCACACGCCATGATTACACAGGATTGATGGGCCTAATTGCCTCCTCATACGTTGAGATTCATTGCATAGCTTTCTGTGCGGGAAACGGACAAAAAAAACATGTCTGTTGTGTTTATATGGGCCTCTACCTGTCAGGGTAAATTCATTAGATTTAATCGGAAAATTCTATTTATTCTCAGAATGGTAGAGGATTGGAATAATGTAGATTGGATGTTAAGGGGGATTTAAATGCTTGGACAGCACAAAGGGTTTGATGGATGGATGGAATCACTCTGTGACGACAATGATATTGCTGTGAATTACTCATGTTTAATTAGTACTCCTGTGAATAACTTATATTTGAATTATTTGGGAATATATTTTGTGAATTATGATAACCGAACACACAGGTGTGATCTGCACAATGTTTTGCGAACACCTAGATACGGTACACCAGTGTGTTTTGACCTGTAATGGTGGTGATGGGGATAATCTTAGGATCAATGGGACCAACAAGTGATACTCATGATAATGTTTATATGTGATATTAATCAGAAAAGTGATTTTCACACACCTTTTACCGGATTGGTTGTCAAATATATAAAAAATGGAGATAGTGTATGGAAACCGTGTTAGTTACTTTCAGACTAAGCTCATAAAAATAGGAAAATTGGGGGAAAAGAACTCATTGGGAACGAACCATGATGTTTCTTTTGGTCATAATTGATATAAACTTTTGTTTTGAGATTACAAATTGAGAATCCTTTACCTAAGGAGTTTGATAATCTGTTAATTGAGGATAGGAAAAAGTTACTGAGAATTGAATCAAGATAATAATATATTAAGTTAAGGTACTTACATAATATTGAAAAAGGGTCTCTGTTATTAAATTGATCGACAGATTGGGCAACACTACATATTAGAAATCAAGTTATAAAAAAAAACAAAAAAAAAACATGCTATTTACATAACCATAATGCAGAATGATAAAGAATGGCGAGACCAACAGCAATCACGAAATCAATTAAATGGAATTAGGAATTGTACCATGTATTGTAACTGTATTGCTCTCACTGATTAGGAGATGATACTGACCTGACTGTAATTTAAATATAATGACTCTACAATTTGTGGAAAGACAAACAAAAGAATAAACCAATGTCACCCGCAGGGTGACCCGTATCTTGCCAAAAGGTGACCACGTGTGACTTCTTTAAGGTCACACTGAGGTGAACAGAGCTGCTATCCACCAGGAGCGAGTCCTTGAGGAATATCTGCCTACGAGAGATTCCGATGAGAATCGTTCTACAGAGTAACCATGAAAAATATGCGTTTGCCTCATAACGTCACCAAATGACGTCATAATGTCTCAAGCTTGACATATCTAGAAAGCACTCATCGAGGTGTTCAATTTGAGGTACTACACGATATGGTTCCTAAAACTTGAAAATTTGACCTTGGGGTCAAATATGTTTGACCTTCGGCGCTAACCATGAAGGTCAAGGCCAATCGCCACCAAAAATTAATCAGCTGAGCGCCAGACTATGAACTATATTCCCATGAAGTTTGAAGACGATCCGATCAAAATTACTCAAAAAAATAAGGGTTTCGTCGACTCCCCTGATTTGCGACAAAGTGACCTTGACCTTCAAAATTTTATGCGCTGAAAGGGACCTCTATAGCCCTCTGATATGCGAAGTTACAAAAATTTCCAATGATAACTGTGCTCTGCAGAATTTCTTATACATGATTACAGTCAAACAAAAAAAATAAAAATAAAAAAACATACAAGCTGGCTTACATATCTTGCAAAAACTTCGTTTTGGCAAGATAATAAACGAGAATTATGCGGAATACAGAAAACATAACGATGAAATAAATGTTAAATCGGTCAAAATAAAAGAATTATATTATTGAAAAGAGTGCAATGATGCTAAAAGCCAATTTAAATATTACCTATGTTATCTGTCTTCTGATTAATTGGACAAGTGCATGATTTTTATTAAGTTGTACCTCTTGTACGTTTACATAAGTAAGTTGAGGTATTTCTAGCACTGACTTGACCATCTTTCATCATCACAGAAGTGCCAAGTTAACTGGAAAAATAAATAAATAATGGCAGTTGCTCTGGAACTGCTTGTGAATGAAACTGTGGATTGTTTAGCAGATAATGATTGCAAATGTTAAAATGGTAACTGTGAAAAATCGAATCCCGTTGGATTCGGTACTTGAAAGAAGTAGCTAACTTTCATATATTTGTATAGATAATGGAATCTTTTTTTTGGAGAAAATAATTATTGATTACAAATTGGAACCCTGATAAGACTGTTTGCTTTTACATGGAAATAGCAAATGAGATGAATGTTTTGAAGATATGTACAAGTGAGATTTCTGTATATTTTAGCATGTTTTGGAAAGAAAAAAATCACATGGAAAGGGATAAAATATTGATATGACAAACAATGCAAGTTGAATGTATTTTGTAAGAACCTTTGTCAGTCTTGTGGAAATATATAAACCCACAAAGTTTGTTGATTGGTGTTTAATTGATGCTTTATTTGTTTCGGAGTGTTGAAAGCAGTCTTTGATGCACTGTACGATTTCGTCTAGTGGAGCTTTGAAAGAACTTCAACCAAAAGATTGGACGATGGAGAGAACCCAGATTTGGGTGATTGGGCATTCAACACGTGATCATTAAACTACCCCCTTCCTGAGGAGATAAGATGAACATGTGAGAAAAAAACCCCCACTGAGGAGAAGCTTGGGAAAGAACTGACATTGCCGTTTTGTGAAGCCAGACTGGCCAGGCAAGCGTGGAAACGTGGAGTGCTGCTCTGCAAATACATCATGCACTTGCTGTGGCTGCCTCAATGCACAACGAAGGCCCTGATGGCCACTCGGCGAGTCCCCTGCAACATGTGTTCAGTGGTGCGGCTGGGGGCTTGTGCAGCCACCATGACTGCATCCAACATGCATAGCTCTTTTGAACTGCTGCTACAAGGGGCCGAGCTCAGCTGGGACTCTGGGTCACCTCTCTGATCCTTTTCATAACCTTCAACCCAGCAACGAGCCCAGGTTCTTGCCTGCCAAAAATCTACCTTCCCCTCAGGTCAACGGGGTGTGCCTCGACTGTATTTTCTGAGCGTTCACTGCCATTGTTAATTGGACTGGTGTAATGCATATCTATCTCCTCCAGGAACAGGGTATGGTGATATAATCATTTATGGGTTTTATAAATTTAATTTTTGGCTATAAAATCGAATTGGTTGTTAGTGATGTTTTTCCCTTGCTCAAGAATATTTAAATTATGTCGTTTGATGTCTAAATATGGCCAAATGTGGCCAAGGAGGGAATACTGTTATGGCATATCAGGTGATGGCCCCATTGGCCCATATTTATACATTTGACTTATTTAAACATTCATCGATTGCATTAATCGGGAGTCTGGATTTAAACCTTTGTCCTGGCTGCTTCAAATTGTGTCTCTCCAAAGCGTTTGTCTTCATTTTACAATTTGGTTTACAAGCCAGCCTGGCCTTGCCAGAGAGCAGCTTTTGCAGGCTGTTATGAATTCCAGTGGATTGTCAACAAGTCTTGGAGAACTACAAAGGATTTGCTCCTGTTTATGAATATGTGCCAGCACTCTCTCGCTGTTTGAAGTGTGAGAAAGGAGCTGTTTACTGCTAATTTTCCCTGAGGGCCGCAGGGAGGGGGGAAAAAGCCCACTTGCGTCTTTGTTTCTTTCTTTGCTTGCTTTTCTCCACCTTGGAATACGTTTTATATTTGAAACTTTTGGAGTGTAACCTTTAGTGTGGTACAGGTTCTGAGTGCTGTGGTTGGTCCCTGTGCCACCTCTGCTTGCAAGTGTGCTGTGCAACTTCAATAAACCGTATATTCGAGAATCCTCAGTTGACTCCCCTCAATTCTTGGCCAGGATTGGTGAGGGTCTTCATCACACACACAACAACCTAAGCTGAGTCTTCTCACCACAATCACCTCATCCACTTCAGTCTCCTTACTACAATCGCCCCAACCCTCCTGACTCTTCAACGCCTTCACCACAAATGCCACAGCGCTTCCTCCATCTCACAACAACCAATACAAACCACCCCAATCACAGTTCGCTCCCTGGACGCTCACCACAGTCTCTGAGGATGCCGGTGGAACGAACGACATTGCGAGCTGGGGTGTTTTGGTGTGTAACTTAAAGCGCTAACATGCACTGGGGTTCGTTCAATGACGTCCGGGTAGCTCCTGTGTTCTGCTAAATAACGCTTGAACGGAATTCAGTGCACGTTCACGGCCAGAGAGAACCTCCCGAGGACCCTCGGCCAATGTTAGTTGCGGAACTGTGTCGCGTGGCCAGGCTCGGAGGCAACGGAATTATTATTAATTGAATGTAAAAATGCAAAATGAACTTAGTTTAGTGCTTTTAAGAAATAATTTAATAAATATATGCTGAGAAAACTAGGAGAGGGCAGAATACACACATTCCTCTGAAGTCGTAAACAACCTTGCAAAATCTTATCGATCTGATGACCATCTGAACCCACAATATCTCCCCCCTATACCGTTTCCCAGGGCTATAAGCAAGCTCCAAAACAGACCAATTATCCTTCTATGTTGCAATTTTAACGTTCACAAAGCTCCATCTGTTATCCAGACACACCCTGGTAAAACTGTATATATATATATATATATATATATATATATATATATATATATATATATATATATATTGCACATTGTTTGTCATATCAATATTTTATCCCTTTCCTTGTTATTTTTTCCTTTCCAAAACATGCTAAAATATACAGAAATCTCACTTGTACATATCTTCAAAACATTCATCTCATTTGCTATTTCCATGTAAAAGCAAACAGTCTTATCAGGGTTCCAATTTGTAATCAATAATTATTTTCTCCAAAAAAAAGATTCCATTATCTATACAAATATATGAAAGTTAGCTACTTCTTTCAAGTACCGAATCCAACGGGATTCGATTTTTCACAGTTACCATTTTAACATTTGCAATCATTATCTGCTAAACAATCCACAGTTTCATTCACAAGCAGTTCCAGAGCAACTGCCATTATTTATTTATTTTTCCAGTTAACTTGGCACTTCTGTGCTGATGAAAGATGGTCAAGTCAGTGCTAGAAATACCTCAACTTACTTATGTAAACGTACAAGAGGTACAACTTAATAAAAATCATGCACTTGTCCAATTAATCAGAAGACAGATAACATAGGTAATATTTAAATTGGCTTTTAGCATCATTGCACTCTTTTCAATAATATAGTTTAGTATATTTATATAGTAATATATTTGGTGCTTTTAAGAAATAATTTAATAAATATATGCTGAGAAAACTAGGAGAGGGCAGAATACACACATTCCTCTGAAGTCGTAAACAACCTTGCAAAATCTTATCGATCTGATGACCATCTGAACCCACAATATCTCCCCCCTACACCCTTTCCCGGGGCTATAAGCATGATCCAAAACAGACCAATTATCCTTCTATGTTGCAATTTTAAAGTTCACAAAGTTCCATCTGTTATCTCGACACACCCTGGTAAAACTATATATATATATATACATACATACATACATACATACATACATACATACATACGAAGCCTGGTGTTGGCTTAGTGGTTAGGATGGTGGCTTGGGATCCCAGGGTCCTGAGTTCAAGCACCGTTGGCTACTGAATTAACACCAGGGGGTTGACTCAGCCTGTCATCCTTCCGAGGTCGGCGAAATGAGTGCCAGTGTACTGGTCCCGGTGTATGCCCCGGTTAGAATAGGTGTACCATATCCCTGTGTGTCGTAAGAGGCGACCAGGGTTGGCGTCAGGAAGGGCATCCGGCCATAAAAAAAAAAAAAACATTGCCTCAAGAAAAAGCCAAACCCCTGCACAGAAGGGAAAAATGGCTGTAAAAACGGTCATTATTATATTTTATATATATATACACTCAATATTCTATGGAGAAAAAAAAAGTCTTCAGCTTGCAACGATGAAGCAAGCTGGGGCCTTCCTCCTGTCTATAGGAGTGTCTTTTGTTTTACTAAATAACTGGCTTGTATATGAATACGTTTTTCTGTCTTGAGGCATCTCAAATTGCTCCAACACAACTGAGGCCATTTTGCTTGGGAGCCTGGCGGGGCATATGTACGGCGTGGGATGAGGGCTATGCGCCAATGGGGAGCTCTGAAACACCTCCAGGGTCTTTTGATTCACTTTCTGGCCCATCCTCTACTCCAGGCTCTATAAAAGAGAGCAAATCAGGCTCAATCTCTCTCTTTCATTCAACCTCCAAGCAGAATCTCTTTGAAGCCTTTACCGAGCCGAGCGTCATCCGAGCTGAGGGGGCAGCACAAGCAGTTACCGAGATGTGCCGGGGTCATTGCCGTGTCATCGGCACTCGGCTTTGGCTGCGTTCGCAGCCAATATTCATTACCACTTACAGATTTCTCACACGTGACCCGTTAAGCTTTTCTCTCGCACATTTTTTCTCCATCTGTGCCTCGTCCACTAAAAGAGCATTACCGATTTGCACCTTTCATACCTTCCTCTTGCATCACGCTGCACCACATTTTGCACCTCCACTCACACACCATAGACAACCCAGTTTTCTTCCCTCCTTCCCCCTTCCTAAGCGATAGGGTTGTGTTGGTCCGTCGACTGCGCCAGGTACAACGAGGTCACCTACACCTCAACTGCTTCTCTTCTCTCTGGGTTAACTCCAATTTCCCCAGGTGTGTGTGTGTGTGTGTGTGTGTGCGTATGTGTGTGTGTGTGTGTGTGTGTGTGTGTGTGTGTGTGTGTGTGTGTGTGTGTGTGTGTGTGTGTGTGTGAGCGCACGCGCACACGCGCACACGCGCATGATTCCATCTGTAGCACGTGTAACATAAGTAAGATTGTAGAAGTTTATATCAGAGTAACTCTGCAATGCATCTTTTTCATGAATAATTGGATTTGCTTTTGTCGCACCCACCAATTCCTTGAATTCCCCCGCTGTACATTTTATGAATAAACGCATTACTGTGCCACATAATTTTTCTCGCCTTGCTGTAATAAATTGCTTGGTATAAATGTACCCAGCTCGTTTCGTCTTTTCCGTAATTGGTCCAGCATTGTCCGCCTGTTAGTTTCGCCGGAAAGTTCTACCCTAACAATCTGTTTATTAGCCGGCACATTTTTGGTAGCTCCGCTCGACAGCACCCGATACGGTAAGTTTCATGCAAGAACGCATCGAGGGCACATGACCCTAATTGACGGCTGTCCAGAGGTAAGGTATCACATGAAGTAGTGTAACCCTGCCTGGATTGGTCATGCCAATTGGCGTTCATGGTTGCCGAGCAACCTGCCGGTGCAAGGAGTTATCTGTGCCCAGTGGCCTCAGGACCGGTTGTTCGGGAGGAACCTGAGTGCTTCACCTCAGCATGAGCCTCGAACCCCGAGTCCGCAACAATACTATCTGATGCCAACAATGGCTTCTGGTTTTGTCTTTTACATCTTTACCTTCAGTCTGAACAACATGTGGTTGACTCACCATCTTTCTCAACCAATGTGAATGGCTCCGTGTCCCAGCCATCTTCCTTTTCAGCTGGCTGGACATCAAGATGACCATAAATGCAAAGGGTTTTCTTTTTGGGGTCGTTACCCAACGCACCCAGGAGCACCGGTGGCAGAGGGATCTCAGAGTCATCTGGAAGCTGGTCGGTCAGGGAAGACGGAAGGTGGGATAAAGGTACAGTCAGAGTGCTACTGACCAAACAAACTGAAAGACAAGAAAGTAGTTTACGAACCTTCTGCATGCCAATGTCCACATACTCCACTATTCCTCCGAGACGCTCGATCTCAGCTCCGACAAACTTCACCATCCGCACCACTTCACTCCGTTTCTCCGGTTCCCCAGACACGCTCTTGATGGCAACCCACTCAGCCAGACGCTGGAATGGCACGTTGGTCAAAAGCAGGTTAAGAATGCCGTGAAACAACACAGCAAACCACAACACACCACCAAAGTTTTTCACAGCAGCAATGACACTCACTCCATTCCATTGATAATTCCTACCATGACAGTTAGAATACTGAGGTTTTACCAATCAAATCATTAATCCCTCTATTTCTATTAGATATGGTTTGGACATAACTTTTTTTGACAATTAATTTTTTAATTTATTAATTAATAATCAAAAATGTCAGCTACTCCTTGCTTCCCAGGCAGTTCGCATTTCTCAACCAACCTCCTGTTGATTTTATCCATTGTTCAAAGGTAAGTGCGTGGCCCCCACTCAATCCCGTCAGACAACCTTTTCTTGGTCAATTAATTAAATTAATTTTTTGACAATTTTTGACAATGTCCAGAGTTTATGTCCAGGCAGAGTGAGACATCCACGTGTGTTCTGTCCCTCAGGTGGACGTTAAACTGGGCGTTCCGTCTGCCAGCATTAGTTGGTGGATATTAAAGATCCCATAGTATACTTCAGGAAGAGGAGGTGAGCTATCACCAGCACTGAACAAATTACAAATTCCTGCCGCAACCTCCATAGGGGCACTGCAACAGCAGCACAGCAACCGATTCGTGTAAAACTGCAGCCTCATGCTGCATATGAAAAAGGAAGAAGTAATGCTATTAGATGGGACACACGGCTCAATGTCAATGCCCTGCGTGCATCGCATAAGCCCAACACTTTATTGTCAGGACAGGAATCAAATCCAAACGAGATAGCTCAAAGGCAAGGTGTGCAATGAGGAACTAGTGCCAATTGTGAAGACTCGTCTATATGCATTGGGAGTCTGGCAAAACAAGCTCTGACAGAACATATAGGACAGGTAAAACAGGACAGATATAACAAGGTATTTCGCGAGGTTTGACATCTGCCACGAAAGCAAGGAGAGGCCGGTTTAGGGGGTTAGGCGTTAACCCTTCAGAGCGAAAGAGCAAATGCCCTCTTTTGCTCTGACGATCTTCAAAAATGTCAGCTCCTCCTTACTTCCCAGGCAGTTTGCATTTCTCAACCAACCTGTTGATTTTATCCATTGTTCAAAGGTAAGTGCGTGGCCCCCACTCAATCCCGTCAGACAACCTTTTCTTGGTCAATATATCTCGGATAAATCGAGAACCATCTCATTATATGCCTGGTGTTGGCTTAATGGTTAGGGTAGTGAGCTTTGGATCCTAAGGTCCTGAGTTCAAATCCCACTCAGCTGTTGAATTAATACCAGGTGTGGTTGACTCTGCCTGTCATCCTTCCGAGGTCGGCAAAATGAGTGCCAGCTTGCTGGTGTACTGTGTCGGAGTGGTGATCCGTCCAGGATTGCGCCCAATAGCCAAGGAGACTGTTTAAGCAGCACCAACACTCTGCACAGAGTATGGCCCCAATCTCCTCCTCCTCCCACTCAATCCTGTCAGACAGCCTTTTCTTGGTCAATGCATCTCGGATAAGTCGAGAACCTTCTCATTATATGTCTGGTGTTGGCTTAATGGTTAGGGTGGTGGGCTTGGGATCCCAGGATCCTGAGTTCAAACCCCCCTCGGCTGTTGAATTAATACCAGGTGGGGTTGACTCTGCACAAACAGGTGCAGGCCATTGTGGTGCCTCTCCTGAGTGTTGTACGTGACTGCATCATTAACCTAAAGGTACTATTGTATTACTACAGTATCATAGTCATTATGCCTGGTGTTGGCTTAATGGCGAGAGTGGTTAGGTCCCGAGTTAAAATCCTGCTTGGATGTTGAATTAATACCAGGTGGGGGTTGACTCTGCCTGTCATCCTTCTGAGGTCGGCAAAATGAGTGCCATCATGCTGGTATTGTGTGTCGGAGTGGCGACCCATCCAGGATTGTGCCCGATAGCCAAGGAGACTGTTTAGGCAGCACCAATGCTCTGCACAGAGTATGGGCCCAATGCTTGGATTTCATTACACTGGGGAACAAAGTTTTTGTTGCATTGATACCAGCACTTGATCTTACCTAATTTGAGTGTGCTGAATTCAAATCTGAAGTTAGTTTCTCTCTGTAAGCTCGAGATTTTTTGCAATCCACCATTATCAACATTTATTTGGTAAGTTACAATTTAAATTAAAAGCAAATTTAAATTAACATATATTTCGACATAAAGACGATAGGTGATTCAGAACAATTGATAAGGATGGAATGCAAAGTTCAAATAGGTCCTATTCAGGCAAGAATTTGCACTTGTAGCTCCTGCGTTTGTGGACTTCCACAGGGCAATCTCGTTTGATGCTCCAGCAGTAGTCTGCCATCATATTTTTGTCCCATCGCCCTTGGTAGCACTCTTCCATCGTCATGAGGTCCTGATGGAAGCGCTCTCCCTGTTCCTCACTTGAAGCCCCATGGTTCTCAGGGAATTGATTAAGGTGACTATTCAGGAAATGGAGCTTGACACTCATGTTGCACCCAAGATCATGAAAAGCCAACAGCATTCTAGTAACCAGAAACTCATAGTTATCTGCCTTTTTGTTACCAATAAAGTTTTGTATAACTGCGATGAAAGACAGCCACGCTGTCTTCTCCTTGTCATTCATCTTCTTTACAAATTCCTCATCACGTACAAGGGCACGTATTTGAGGTCCATCGAACACACCTGCTTTGATCTTCTCGAAAGACAAAGCAGGAAAAGCAAAAACTATATGTTGAAAGCATTCACCATCAGTACTCAAAGCCTTCACGAACTGTTTCAGCAAACCGAGCTTGATATGGAGTGGGGGAAAAACGATCTTCTCTCGGCTGACGATTGGGTCATTCACAATGTTTGGCAAACCTGCTTCCAGAGTTTCACGGATGGGCCACTCCTTCTGGATCCAGTGTTTCTCTCGAGCTCGGCTGTCCCACATGCAGAGATGGCATGGAAACTTTGTGAAGCCTTTCTGTTGACCAAAGAGAACGTTGACCATTTTCAGGTCCACACAAATGATCCAGTTGTGCTCATGATATTTGAGTAAGTCAATGACCATTTTTATGCCATTATGTTCCTCTCGCAAATGCACTGAGTGACCAACTGGAACCGCTCCATAAACATTGCCATTGTGCAAGAGAATACACTTGAGGCTGCGCTTAGAGGTATCCAGAAATAATCGCCATTCTGTTGGATTATACGAAGTAACACCTAGTTGCCTGAGAAGACCTGGGATATTGTGACACTAAACAAACTGCTTGTCTTCTGAGAAAAAGGCGACAAAGATCTGGTCCCGCTTTCGGAAATATGAAACATTTGCAGAGTGGTCAAGTAGATTTTTTTCTTGCAGCCTGGAAGCTAATGCCTCAGCTGCTTTCTTGGAGAGCCCCAAATCACGCACTCAGTCATTCAATTCCGGTTGGCTAAACTGCTGAGGGACTGAGGACTGTTTGGTATCAGATGAGGAGGCTTCGGATTCTGAAACCATTTCTTGAAGCCCATCATCACGACCCTCGTGCTCTTGCTGATCATGTTCAGATAAGCCAAAGCCATTAAAGACTGAAACGGGGAGTTCGTCAGAGTGCGGAGTAGGTCGAATTGCTGAGGGAAAACAGGGATAGGAGATCTTTTGCCGGTTTTTCTTGCCGACACCCTTTGTGTTGACCAGGCAAAAATAGCAGTCAGTTACGTGGTCCTTGGGTTTTCGCCAAACCATGGGAACTCCAAAAGGCAGACCCTTTCGTTTTCCTTTTGTCCAGTCAGGAAGCATTTCCTCACAATTATGACATACAATATGAGGAGCCCATTTCTTGTCTTGGTCACCAAGGGGAACATCAAAATAGGTTTTATAGGCACACCTTACAAACGATGATATATTGCGCTTTTGACGAAGTAGTGTATTGCAGCCACATACATAACAGAATGCATCAGGATTATTTACACATTTATGTCTTATTGAAGAAGCCATGATCAGATCTGAAACAAAGAAAAACATAAAGTTAAAGAATATTGTTGCGAATTCGTGCCCACCGGCGTGCGAACGGCCACGTAACTCGAATTGCGGCACGTCGCCCACCGGACGGACAATTCTGTCGTGACCCTCTCGGACTAACGCCGGGAGCTAGTCACGGGTGGGCCTTTCGGCCTCACCACGACGTGCCAATCGGCCCCCCGCGTGGGATAGAGTTGTTCGCCAAACTCGACCTACCTAAGTACCCACGCGGAGGGTAGACCGGGCGATCGCACCTCGCCACAGGTCGACTCCGGACACTTAAGCGACCTGTTCCGTACTATCGGGATAACCGAGCGGCGTTATCGTCGGCCTCGACGGTTCCGATTAATTATCGGGCCTATTAAGCCCACTACCAACCCTTTACGTGAAGCAAGATGGAGATTCAATTAAAGAAAAGACGAAGCGAAACGGGAAAACAGTTCAACATGATGCACATTTATTCCACGGCACACGGAGAGCACACATATACAATTAAACCGAATGCACCTACAGCAATTGCAACAAAAGAAACACAACAATGCAGATCTACAACCGACTACGCGTGCACACGGCAACACTTACACAGTTTTACTTTACAGACGGCGCCAACAACACATTTACTCAAAAGCAAAAGAAAAGGGCCACCCTCAAAGACAAGGGGGCAGACGGGGCCTGTGGGCCAATATTTGCGCGGGACCTGAAAGAGCGGTCAGGTCCGCGAGACCGGGTGGATCCTACCCGTGTATTTGTGATGAGCCGCAAATGTGGCGGCGCGGCGGTGCCCCGACTTCTTGCTCCTTCGCGGGTTTCGTTGGCACTGCTTGGAGTGGGGTGGGAACGGGGCCCCCTTTTCGCACTATCTCAGCGCGGGGGGAAAAAAGGGGGGAATTGTTGATGCTCTGGGGAAGGAGGATAGCTGGCTTGCTTGGGTCCCGACAGACTGCCTAAATTCGCCCCGCGCTCGGCGCTTTATAGGCCGGCAGGAGAACCCATATGCTAATTTCTGGATCAGAACGAGCTCGGGGGTGGAGCCACGCTCGCCCATTGGATGGAGGAAAAGGGGCGTGAGTCTCCCCTGATCCGAGAATTTGCATATCTCGATTCTACACCGACGCGCCTGGAGGCGGGGCCAAACCACCCCGCGCTTGCTGATTGGACGGATCAGAAGTGGGCGTGTAGCATTCCTGATCCGAATTCTCCTCGGAAAAGGCCGCATTTTGCACTCGCGGCTCGGCGCGCGTCCCGTACGAGCCCAGGACAGCCTGACGCTCGGCGTTCACAGGTGGTGCAGGAATGGCGGCAGAAGGAGGAGAGGTGAAGGTGGTGGAGGGTTTATGGTGGTGGTTTATGGCCATGGTGCCGTTTGGAATGGCGGTGATGCGATGTTTGCGGGAGCGAGTTGTGAAGGTAAAGATCGTGGCTGTTGGCGTTGTTGTTGCGAAGTGGCGTTGTGGTTGATGGTTGTTGTGTGATGGCGGTTGAAACGTGGTTGGTTCAAAATAAAGATAGAACAGAAAAACGGCTATCTCAAAGGGTCGCAGCCCGAATGAATCACATTTATTCCCTCTAAACAACGGGTTTGGGGCTAACTACACATGTACTTACAGAGATATCTCACCTATGGGACCTGAATGGTGGTTTGCGAATTTCCACAACCGCAACAATATATATCAAGAAAGATAAATAAATATCAATAAAGATAAAGAAAATTGATGTCAAATAAATTGTGAGCAAATTGTTAGCAGCAAAACAAATACGGTCTGTAGTTATTTAGCAGTTTAGGCATCGTACGTTTCTACTAAAGTCTGAAATCGCACCCCTAGTTCTGAAGTTATTCTGAGTACAAATAGCAATGGGTGTCCTTTTTTTGCAAAAAAATTGCAAGTTTCAAATTGCATGAAAACGATAACATGTAGAGGAAAACAGATTTCAGATTTGAAAAAAATATACAGAACAAGTTGAAAAATCTCATGCAACAGATAATAAGAAAAAAAATTTGTTCCCCAGTGTTATCGATGTGATGTTTGAAAATTTCCTAAGAAATCTTGTCGAGATGAATGAAAAATTAATAATCATACAAGCAAGCAATTACAGGCTGTTACAAAAAGAAGGGCCTGGGTGGCCTAATCACCCTGGATCTTTGAGCTTTAAACAAAGAAAAGTCATGTCATTCCAATTGGCTGACATCGACACTATCCCAACAATACCTGGAATTTGAACCCGGGTCCTCATTCATTCGTAAAATATTTACTTTTATCTCTGATAACCAACCTTCCAGACATGCTAAATCAATGCATGCCACGGCAGTGTCTGGTGTTTACATGACACAATTCCAAACTAGACCCAGTCAGAATCCTTTCGCCAACATCACTCACACATCAACAATGACCTGATCACCCCCCCCCCCATATCAAGGTCCTCTTCCATGCACAACCGCTCACCTGCACATATCGATCTTGATGATCATTGATGTAGCAAAAAATTTGCTGCAGATCTGCCATCTTGAGGTTTCAAGTAAAGCTGCCACGACAAATCGAACGGTGAAATAAATAACTGCACAAACAGGTGCAGGCCATTGTGGTGCCTCTCCTGAGTGTTGTACGTGACTGCATCATTAACCTAAAGGTACTATTGTATTACTACAGTATCATAGTCATTATGCCTGGTGTTGGCTTAATGGCGAGAGTGGTTAGGTCCCGAGTTAAAATCCTGCTTGGATGTTGAATTAATACTAGGTGGGGGTTGACTCTGCCTGTCATCCTTCTGAGGTCGGCAAAAATGAGTGGTAGCATGCTGGTATCCTGCGTCGGAGTGGCGACCCGTCCAGGATTGTGCCCAATAGCCAAGGAGACTGTTTTGGTAGCACCAACTCTGTACAGAGTATGGTCCCAATGAATGGATGGATGGCCATTGCTGCAGTATTGTCAATGAAGCTTCTTGAAAACGGTGTCGCAATGGCCAAAGTACTGTGGTAATAAACAAGTACCTTTAGATATGGTAACTCACTCGTGGTGAGGTGAGGTGAGGTGCAGTTCAGAGGAGAGTTGTTTTTAATCAAATAAATCAAGAATGAACCTTAGCCTCTATCCCACAAGACTGTGCTTGTTGTTCAAAAGAATGCTTTTCTTGTACTTGTAGCCAATCATTTGCAGATAAGCAGAGAGTGCTCAAAGTGCACAACCAAGTCAACCTATGTGTAAGAAATAAAGACTTGCATTCAGAGGATTTGCAAACAAACAATTACATCGCCATTTTGCAACGGGTAACGTTCCATCTGACGGGTGTTTATCCGACTGGGATTCAGTTGCAAGTCTGTTCTGCTGATGCATTGCTCCTGCACATGAGAAAGAGCAGGAGTAAAAAATTTATTCTGGGGTACCAGCACACAACGACCTACTCTTTCAAAAGTTACCACGAGCGCTTGGATATTTCACCGACAGCGAGAGCGAGCAGACGAGGCAACCGGCTGAACTTGCTCTCTGCTAATCACAATTCCACCTGTTGGGGTTAACTCCTACAGTTGGAGCTGTTAACCCTTGGAGTTAGCTTGGGTTATCTGTTAACCCTTGGAGTTCGCTTGGGTTAGCTGTTAACCCTTGGAGTTCGCTTGGGTTAGCTGTTAACCCTTGGAGTTAGATTGGGTTAACTGTCAACCCTTGGAGTTAGCTTGGGTTAGCTGTTAACCCTTGGAGTTAGATTGGGTTAACTGTCAACCCTTGGAGTTAGATTGGGTTAACTGTCAACCCTTGGAGCTAGCTTGGGTTAGCTGTTAACCCTTGGAGTTAGCTGTTAACCCTTAGAGCTAGCTTGGGTTAGCTGTCAACCCTTGGAGTTAGCTTGGGTTAGCTGTCAACTCTTGGAGTTAGCTTGGGTTAGCTGTCAATCCTTAGAGCTAGCTTGGGTTAGCTGTTAACCCTTAGAGCTAGCTTGGGTTAGCTGTTAACCCTTAGAGCTAGCTTGGGTTAGCTGTTAACCCTTAGAGCTAGCTTGGGTTAGCTGTTAACCCTTGAGTTAGCTTGGGTTAGCTGTTAACTCTTCGGGAGAGCTGTTAGCTTTGGATTAGCCGTTTCATTGGGTGGATATCACAAGTTGTTTTCCCATCGCTTCGAAGTGTCCACACCAGAAGTTTACAGTAAAATCCGTGGAACACAATGGGTTCAGGGATTCCTGTGTAGTCAGTAAGGAAGCTTTTACAATTGTACAAAACGAGAACCATGAAGTCCCAGTCGTCCAGCAAAGACTGTCAGTACGTGCACCGCACGGCACGTCGTCCAGCAAAGACTGTCAGTACGTGCACCGCACGGCACGTCGTCCAGCAAAGACTGTCAGTACGTGCACCGCACGGCACGTCGTCCAGCAAACAAACGGAAGGGAAAACACGATCCGAGAGTGGGGTGTGCTCCGCGATGCTGCGCCCCCGTGTGCTCGTTACCCGATGACAAGTTATTGTTCGAAAGGGATGTTGATTAAAAAAAAACGAACCAAAAGATACACATTTTTGTTCCCATAAACAGAGCAATCGTTAATTCGATGGATCGGTGCGGTGTACGTTTGGAAACCTCGACAATAAGTACACATGGTGAAACGTAACAACACCGTGCAGTCCGTGCACGCCGTGCACGCCGTCAACGTACGAATTGATCACTGATGGCTATAAACACATTACATTATTAAACATCGAATTCTAATAAAATCGTGAAAAAGATCCATTTGGATTGAAGGACGGGCCTTACCAGCGGGAGGATTCTCGGCTGCTGTCTGTGTATATCGAGTGTCAGAGACCTTGATGTTTTCACGTGGACGGAATGAGCAAACCCTGACCTGGGGGTGTTCAAACACGTTCCACGGACTTCACTCTTATCTCGGGTGTGTTCCATCACGAGGCCGCTCGCTATCGCTTGCCGAGCGGCCCGTTCCTTCTGCAGCCGCTTGCTTGAGTGCTTAAGCCGGAAACCAGAGGAACGCTCTGCAAGCTGATTGGTGATGAGAAATTACTTTAAACGTAACGGGATGTTCGTTATCGACGATAACCAAAAATAATATTAAAATTGAAAAATGAGGGAAATTATGTCCAACTGTCCACGGAAAACGCAGAACCAGTCGAAGTTTCCAAACCTAACCATCTGACTGAATCGAGCCTTTCATTGATTGGTGATTGGTGGACAGCATCGACCAATGGAGACGTCTCTGGCTCAAGCGGAAGTGACGCTTCGTTTTTTTAGCCCACGTCAGGAACACCACACACATTGTTACAATTGGAGCGGTGTATTAACAAGACCGATACGACGACTGGTTCCTTTTATGTTGCGTCTCATCACCAATATGGTTTAATAAAATATAAAATACGTCAGAGAAATGTAGTTATGTAATTAGAGTCGAACCAGAGCGACGCTGCGATCCACTCTCACTGGAATAATATTAAACCTTTGAGGTAGAATCCCGAATGAACGACTATATATATATATATATATATATATATATATATATATATATATATATATATATATATATATATATATATATATATATATATATATATATATATATATATATATATATATATATATATACATATATATATATACATATATATACATATATATATACATATATATATATATATATATACATATATATATATATATATATATATATATATATACATATATATATATATACATATATATATATATATATACATGTACATATATATATATATATATATATATATATATATATATATATATATACATGTACATATATATATATATATATATATATATATATATATATATATATATATATATATACATATACATATATATATATATATATACATATACATATATATATATATACATATACATATATATATATATATATATATATATATATATATATATATATATACATATACATATATATATATATATATACATATATAAATATATATATACATATATAAATAAATATATATATATATATATATATATATATATATATATATATATTTCAATGCATCGACTGGAACTGATAGGGACGGTTATGAGGTGTGTGTTGGTCGCCATGGGTCAGGAACTATGAACCAGAATGGCACTAAGTTCCTTGACTTTGCAAGAAGTCATGCACTTAGGGTGGCTGGTTCATGGTTTCAGCGCCCACAAGCTCATCGCTGGACTTGGTATTCCAACGCTGGCGGTGTGGCAATGGAGATTGACCATGTCCTCATTGACGGTCGTTGGAGGATGATCCAGAACTGCAGGGTCTACCGGAGTGCTCAGTTCCTCAATACTGACCACAGGCTTGTTGTAGCAACTCTAAAGCTGCACCTTAAATACTGGAGAATGGTACCATCCCAGCCGAGGCTGGATGTTGCCAAGCTCAGGGATGAGAGAGTAGCTGAGGAGTTTGCGAAGAGGCTGAGTGGACACTTGGGGGATCTGGGTGCTTTGGGGGGTCCTGAAGAGTTGTGGAGCGCCTTCAAGACCACCATCCTTGATGTTGCCGGTGGATGCCTTGGAGCTCACCGCAGGGCAAAGAAGAATTTTGTCTCTCAAGGGACACTGGATACCATTGACCAGAGTCGCAGGGCCAGGCTGAATGGCAGAGCTGAGCTGTTCAGAGAGCTGAGGCGTAAAACTGTACGTGCACTGAGGGTGGACAAGGAGGCCTATGTGCGAGGAATCTGTGAGGGGGTAGAGCATCACCTGTGGACAGGTGATTCTCGTCCCGCTTACAGGGGAATTCGCGCATTACGTTCATCCAAGCCCATCCCTCGGAGCACTACAGTTCGAGCAGAGAGTGGGAGGCTCTTGACAGAGGAGTCTGAAGTGAAGGCCCGCGGGGCCGGTTACTTTGAGCGGTTGTACCAGGCTGATCCCCCAACTGTCGAGTTGGACGTCAAGGGTGTTACAATCCCTGTTGCTGACCCTCGAATCAACTGTGGTCCACCTACGCTTGTGGAAACACGGGCTGCGGTGAACCAGTTGAAACGGGGCAAAGCTCCAGGGATCTGTGGCATCCATGCCGAACTTCTCGAGGCTGGTGGAAATGCTGCACTCGTGTCGTTGCATGCAGTTTTGTGCTCTGCCTGGAACACAGGCATCATCCCAACTGACTGGAAGAGGGGCCTTGTTGTCCCTCTCTGGAAAGGGAAGGGTGATCGCCAAGACTGCAACAACTACCGAGGGGTGACGCTGCTCTCAGTGCCGGGCAAGGTCTTTGCTCGGATAATTCTCGATAGGGTTCGCCACCATCTGCTTGAGCACCAGCGTCCAGAGCAGTCAGGCTTTACACCAAAGAGGTCAATGATTGACCGTATCCTTGCACTTCGTGTCCTCACCGAACGCAGACAAGAGTTTCGGCAGGGGCTGCTTGCAGCCTATGTTGATCTCTGTAAAGCGTTCGATTCAGTGAATCGGGATGTCCTCTGGAGGATTCTTGGTCTTTGTGGGGTGCCACCAAAACTGATCGATCTGATGTCTGAACTCTACTCTGGTACTGAGAGTGCTGTGAAGTGTGGTGGTACCATCTCTGACTTATTTCCAGTTGTTACTGGAGTTCGTCAGGGATGTGTACTTGCCCCCACACTTTTCAGCACTTGTATGGACTGGATTCTAGGGAGGATGTCGGAGAGATCAAGTTGCGGTGCGTCATTTGGGAATGTCAAGATCTCGGACCTTGACTTTGCAGATGATGCAGTCATCTTTGCGGAGACTGAAGACATCCTCTTGGGGGCCCTCGAGGTGCTGAATGAGGAGTCGGAGCCATTGGGATTACGGGTTTCTTGGGTCAAAACTAAGATCCAGGCTTTCGGTGACATCTTGGATGCTGCTGTCCTGTCTGTGTCTTTTTGTGGTGAGGATGTTGAGGTCGTGGAGAGATTCACTTACCTTGGCAGTGATATTCATGTCTCTGCTGGCTGCGAGTCAGAGGTCAATAGACGTCTGGGTCGGGCCTGGGGAGTCATGGATTCACTGGATCATGGGGTGTGGCGCTGCCGGTACCTGTGCGGGAGGACGAAAGTCCGAGTCTTCAGGTCCTTGGTACTTCCAGTCTTGCTGTATGGGTGCGAGACTTGGACTCTAACCAAGGATCTGAGACGGAGACTTAATTCCTTTGGTACCAGGTCTCTTCGGAGAATCCTTGGCTATCACTGGTCGGATTTTGTGTCCAACGAGCGGTTGCTGAGAGAGACTCGGATGAGATTTGTTACCTGCATAGTCCGTGAGCGTCAGTTGCGGCTGTATGGACATGTGGCTCGTTTTCCTGACTCTGATCCTGCTCACCAGATTCTCTCAGCGAGGGAGTCTCATGAGTGGAGGAGGCCAGTGGGTCGACCACGTGCCTCATGGTTGCAACAGGTTGACCATCATCTCAAGGAGATGGGGATGGGCCTGGCATTTGCCTGGGGGATGGCCAGACGGAGGCCCCTGGAGTACCGGCGGAAAGTGGACGCAGCGACGTGCTGTTCTGGCACATGCTCCCATACCTGACCTGACCTGACATAGATATATATATATATATATATATATATATATATATATATATATATATATATATATATATATATATACATACATATATATACATATATATATATATACATATATATATATATATACATATATATACATATATACATATACATATATATACATATACATATATACATATACATATATACATATATATATATATTTATATATATTAACATATATATATATATATATATACATATTAACATATATATATATATATATATACATATATATACATATATATATACATATATATATATATACATATATATTGTTGTGGTTGACCAAATTCGCAAACCACCATTCAGGTCCCTTAGGTGAGATATCTCGGTAAGTATATGTGTAGTTAGGCCCAAACCCGTTGTCTAGAGGGAATAAATGTTATTCATGCGTGCTGCGACTCTTCAGGATAGCCGTTTTTCTTTTACTATCTTTATTTTGGACCAACCGCCATTGTTACCACCACCAACCACAACATCAACCACCCAGCGCGGCGCCGCTTCACGTCACACCTCGCAACCGTCGCATCGCCACCGTTCTTGCGCCACTTGTGGGTACCGGTGTTGGACTCGTGCAGGGCGCGCGCCGAACAGCGTGTACAAAACCACGGATTTTCCGCTCCAAAAACGGATCAAAAACGACACACGCCCACTTTTGTTCCGTCCAATCGGTGAGCGAGGGGCGATTTGGCCCCGCCTCCAGGGCGTTGGAGGGCGGTCGCTATATGCAAATTCATGGATCAAAATGCATTCACGCCCACTTTTTCTCGGGCCAATGGGGAGCGAGGTGAAAGGTCGAAGGCAGGGGGTCAAAGGCGAAGCCACGGGGCTTATATAAGCGACCGCGTTCGTCACACCAAGTAAGTTAAGACTTCGCAGTCCGTGGAGTTGGGAAGAAGAAGCAAGAAGGAGTTGGTCGTCGTCGTCGTCGTCGTCGTCGTCGTGTGCGTTGGAGTCGGAGCTGTGGAGAGGCGGCGAGGGCAGACGAGGGGGTGCTCACGTCGTGCCGGGAGCTGCACACCAGGGAGACCGACGGCGCGACCTGGTCGAGGTGGAGACGCTCGTCGCGGGACTCGAGGCAGAGTAAAAATCCTCTATACCCCGAGCATCAGCAACCCCCTCCTGTTTCCCCCCGCGCTGAGATAGTGCGACCAAGGGGGCCCCTTTCCCACCCCCTACCAGACACTGCCCGCGAGGCCCGCGGAGTTGAGGCACCATCGCCGCTCCGCGTCTCATCACCAGACGGGTAGGCCCGACCCGGTCTCGGCCTCAGGCCCGCCTCATCCTTGAGGGTTCTCTTTTCTTTTGTTTTTGGGAATGTGTGTTGTCGGCGCCGTCTGTGAAGTAGAATTGTATAAGTGTTGCCGTGTGCTCGCGTAATCGGTATTAGATCTGCATTGTCGCATTTGCTTTTTGTGTAAAATTGCATTGTGTTTCTTTTCCTTTTCTATGTGCTTTTGGTGGAATTGAATATGTGTGCTTTCCGTTCATCGCGAATAAATGTGTTTTGTGTTGAACTGTTTCCCGCTTCGCTTCGTCATTTCTTTCATTGAATCCTCATCTTGCTTCACGTAAAGGGTTGGTAGTGGGCTGAATACGCCCGATAATTAATCGAACCGTCGAGGCCGACGATAACACCGCTCGGTTATCCCGATAGTACGGAACGGGTCGCTTAAGTGGCCCGTGTCCGAAGTCGACCTGCGGCGAGGTGCGATCGCCCGGTCTACCCTCCGTGTGGGTACTTAGGTAGGTCGAATTTGGCGAGCAACCCTATCCCACGCGGGGGCTGATTGGCTCGATCGCGGTGAGACCGAAAGGTCCACCCGTGACTGGTTCCCGGCGTTAGTCCGAGAGGGTCACGACTGGATTGTCCGTCCGGTGGGCGACGTGCCGCGATTCGAGTTACGTGGCCGTCAGCACGCCGGCGGGCGCGAATCCGTAACACTGGTGTCAGGTCGTGCGATACAAATCCATCGCCCTCCTCGCGGCACTGGTATCGGAGAACAGGAAAACGGGCTCTCCTGTCTCCAGCTAAATTCACGGGAATCGGTCCAGGGGTGAGAGAAGCGACCCCCGATTCCCTCCAAATTACGAGCGAGCGAAATTAACCCTTCACGAGAAGCAAGATGGCGTCTCAAGGCGAGCGGGAGCCGGGGGTATTAGAAATGGATGTAGAATGTGTAGAATCCATGGCTCAGGATGGAATACCCGTGCAGGAAATGTTAATCGTACAGGAAAACGAACTCGCCCAACTGAACCCAGAGCCCGAAATAGGTGCGGCAGCGGCCGCGGTGTATGACACCTCCCCCCCCCCTCTCCACCAAAACCCGCCGACCCCTGCCGAAACGGCTCACCCAAGCGCACCCGACATGGCCCAGCTATGCGCCATGCTGGCGGCAATGACAGCGAGAATGGATGCGAATACACAACAAATAAACGAAAAGATGGATGCGAATACACAAAAAATGGATGCGAATACACAAAAAATGGATGCGAATACACAAAAAATGGATGCGAATACACAACAAATGAACGAAAAGATGGATGCGAATACACAAAAATTGGATGCGAATACACAACAAATAAACGAAAAGATGGATACAAACACAAACAAAATGAACAAGCAAATGAAGGAAGAAACGAAAAAGCTGCGGGGTGAGATGCAGAACATGGGCCGATGCCTGCAGGCGGGCATGAAGGCCGTGACCAGGGAGATAGGAATGGCGACTCCACGTGTGGGAGCGAACGAGCTGGAAGGGGGTGCAACGGCTGACAGGCCCGCGGTGGAGGCGGGTAAAAAAATAATTCGGGGGGCGTGTTGGGCGAGGGTCGTGACAGAAGAATCGACGGTGACCAAAAGGGAAAAATTAAATGGGGAGACCGGAACGTGTGAGACGAGACACGAGGTGACGACAACAGAAACTTATAAATTATAGAGACACGGGAGACAGAAAAAATAGAGGAGAGACAACACGATGAAGACGGGGTAAGTGACGCACACACACACACGGAGGTAGTGGAGGATAGTGAGGTTGAGCTCGCGGAGCGTGTAGGGACCCAGTGCGAGCACCTGGATGGCCTCCTCCAGGAACGAGGAGGGAGTATGCCCCCTTGAGGCGAGTCACGAACAGGTGAGTTCGGTCGTGCTTTGCGAGGTTGAGGGGACGAGTGCTGTGGACGGGTGCACGGAGAGCTTGGGGGGTATAGAGGCCCCGGAGACCCTTGTGGGGACACAAATCCCCAGTGTGGTTGTCCCTGTGTGTGTGGTGCAAGGCGTGAGTGCGTCCCCGTGTGTGGAAGCGACCCCGTGTGTGAGTGGTGTGGTGGCGATGGTGCCAGAGTACGTGCTTCCCAGCACGCCGTGTGTGGATGAGGCCGTGTGTGTGGATGAAACGGCCAGTGTGGATGAGGCACCGCGGTTGAGTGCCCCCGCGTGTGTGAGTGAAGGACGGTGTGTGGATGAGGCACCGCGAGTGAATGGAGCACCACGTGTGAGTGGTATGGGTTATGCAAGGGAGACCGTGTGTGTGAGAGAGCGGTATGTAAGGGAGATGTCGGTGGGCATGTGTGAGCACGCAGCCGCGTCTCCCGGTGTGAATGTGATGGAATGGACTGTGAGCGTCGTAACACGCAGGTGTGCGTGGGTCGAATGGCGACGACGGCGACATGGGAGAAACGAAAGCCGAGTAGCGGCTGTAGTTGTTTCGGGGACCGTGCCGGGTTCGCCCAGCCGCGAGCACGAGGTCCGTGCTGTGCAACGCACGAGACCACCACGTGCTCGCTTGCGAGAGTGAAGTCCCGGTCCGGAAACGCACGCGGTGGATTTGCCGATCCCGCGGACGGACAAAGTTTAGGCAGGATTATGGATTTGGACCGGACGGGTTCTCCACGCGATCGTGTGTGTTAAGCTCCAACGGGCAAAGCACATGTGTTCGCGTGGGGAACCCCTCGAGACGTGGGGCTTGTGTTTTTTTTTATGCGCACGGTGACGCTATGGCTGCACGTGGGGTTGAAATCCGGCAGGAGGGGTATCTCTGTCGGATGGTACCGTCCAAGGAGGGACGAGGAACACGTGCAGCTGCATGACGTCACGGGCAGGTGCAAAGTGCGCGAGTTGCCGCGCTGGTGATGCGCATGGAAAAAAAAAAAAAAAACAAGCCTCACTTTCGGGTGCACAGGATTCCTGGGCAAGGGGTGGAAGACCCCCTTGATCCTGGGCACAGGATGGAAACTAGTTAGGGGGAAGGGTTAGCTTAGCTTGACCGGCTCCATGGGGCAGGGGTAAGTCCTCATGGGGCCCGTGGAATGGATTAGTTAGAGGGATTGTAGCCAGATTTAGGTTGGGAAATAAAATGGAATTATTTGGAGACCGTGACAGACTTGTGAATGTGTAGTGGGGACGTAGCTTAGCTACGTAGTGTTAAAAGGAACGTGCTGTAGTTTAAGGGACGACGTGGGAGCACGAGTTAGTTAGGGGATGTAGATAGGAGGATGGCAGAGTTCAGTGGTGTGTGTGTTGAAGAGTAGTTGGTGAGTGAAGTGGAAGCATGTGCTTGGTGAGTGAGTGAGGCCAGCGGGTCTGTGTGAATGGAGCGAATGGGGAATGCATGGTGCGATGAGTGATTGGGGGGAGGAGTGACTCCCGCCCAAGGGACCCCGGGGTCAGTGTAGACTGAGTTAGGGGGGTTAGTCAAAGTGAAAAATGGAGGTTGTTTTGTTGTTGGTGGGAATGTAGGCTCGAAACCCATTTGGAGGGGTGCAGGAGCCCTGTTGACGGGCTTGGGAGCGTGGCTGCGAAAGGTGAGTATCGCTGAGTGGGTACCCCGGGCACCAGGCTAGTCGGCCGCGGTAGGCCATGGGCCCATGGGGGGCCGGGATAGAGTAGTGGGCACGGGTGCGCCTGCTTGGTGCGGGGGCCCGGGGCGCCATTAGCCGCGTGGGCAGTGTTGTGGGCAAGGGTGACCCTCGGAAAGGGGCCCGGGAAGCCAGCCTGCCACGTGTGCGTTTCAGGGGAGGTGCCATGGGGGGCACTCCCCGGTGTTAGGGAGCTGGTAGGCTCGGAGGCAGTGTAGTGCCCGGGGGTGCCATAGCGGGAGAATCGGCAGAGGGTCGTGCCTGCCAAAGGGAGCCACGTGTCCCAGCCATGAGACCGTGTGAGGGCACGGAGAGAAAATTGGGGGGCGAGGCCCGAAATTGTGAGGACACCAACACAGGCGACGGGAATCTGGGTTTATAGAACCAATAGTTTAAGCGAGAGGCGCTTGTTGAAAGCCCCGGGGTAGTTTAACAGTTAAGTGGTTAGGGTAGATTAGGAGATGTACCCCTCCGCACCATCCATCCCCTCGCTGTCGTTGTGGGCCGCTGGACCCACTTTGGTTATAGATCGCCGAACTCTGGGGAGGCCATTCTGAGGCTTGAGTTGGGCCTCGACACAGGACGTTAGCTCTCCCTTATTCCCCTCCGGGAAGGGAACGTAGGGGTTGGGAGTAGGCGAGGTGACAGGATAGGTTAGCCGAACAAGGACGATAAAGGGGGTTAGGTGATGATTTATAGTGGGGAAGTAAAAATAAAAACAACAAAAAAATAAGTTGGGGCTAAATTGGGGTTTGACAAATTAAGGGAGTGGGTATGTACAGTGACAGGCAAAGGCGATAGGTTGGGAGGGAGACAGGTAGGTAGGTCCGAGCCCGCCTTCCAAGTGGCCAGCACCACCGCACTCCCTCCACCAACCTCCACTGAACGGCAAAGGCTGGCCAACTTCATCGGCTGGCCGTGTTTTGCTTCAAGGCGGAGGCCGGCCAACTTCATCTGCAGCTGTGGTACTTCAAGGCCTGTGCCGGCCAGTTCATCTGCGGGCTGTGTTTGCCTGCAGCGGCCTTCTTCTGCGGGCTGTGTTTGCCTGCAGCGGCCTTCTTCTGCGGGCTGTGTTTGCCTGCAGCGGCCTTCTTCTGCGGGCTGTGTTTGCCTGATCACCTTTGCCATGCCATGCCCACTGCCCATGTTCACCAGCCCCGTTCAATTTTTGCTTTGCCCCCCCTGTTCATTGCCATGTGCGCCAGGATCAAAGCAACAGTTTGCAAGCTGCAAGAACTGCCCTGTTGGCAGCTACGGCACGGAGACTACGTTTGTGCAGCCCATGCACCGTTGTGGTTCACTGCGTTCAGTTCAAACCATTCATCCATCCATTCGTTGTGTTCATTGCGTGTGCCACTTGAGCTGGCACGGAGACTGCATTTGTGCAGCCCATGCACCGTTGTGGTTCACTGCGTTCAGTTCAAAAGGGAAGGCCTTGGACTGCGTGTGAGCAGCCAGCCACGTTCCCTGTCACCTGCATTGTTTTGAGCCAGAGACTGCATGCGAGCAGCCTGGCTCCCTGCTAACTGCTTTCTTTTTGCAGAGCTCATTGATCCTGGGCCATGGTTTAGTGTAAAATTTGAAAGTTAAGGTTAAGATGTACTGTAAATATGAGTGCGCCCCCGGCATGTCTGTCCTAGCGCCGGCAATTTTATTTAAGTCGTCCGTGTGAGTGAGTTTGTTTAGGTAGTTACGCAGCCCTCAGGTTATTTATTTTGGGGACACGAATACCATGAATGTCGCACTCAGGGATCCGTAGGTAAAATGTACTAGGGGAAAACTACACATGATGGCACACGAAAATTTGACGACTCGGGACGAGTCTGTAAAAAGGGGAGGGGGTAGTGTTGTGGTTGACCAAATTCGCAAACCACCATTCAGGTCCCTTAGGTGAGATATCTCGGTAAGTATATGTGTAGTTAGGCCCAAACCCGTTGTCTAGAGGGAATAAATGTTATTCATGCGTGCTGCGACTCTTCAGGATAGCCGTTTTTCTTTTACTATCTTTATTTTGGACCAACCGCCATTGTTACCACCACCAACCACAACATCAACCACCCACCGCGGCGCCGCTTCACGTCACACCTCGCAACCGTCGCATCGCCACCGTTCTTGCGCCGCTTGTGGGTACCGGTGTTGGACTCGTGCAGGGCGCGCGCCGAACAGCGTGTACAAAACCACGGATTTTCCGCTCCAAAAACGGATCAAGAACGACACACGCCCACTTTTGTTCCGTCCAATCGGTGAGCGAGGGGCGATTTGGCCCCGCCTCCAGGGCGTTGGAGGGCGGTCGCTATATGCAAATTCATGGATCAAAATGCATTCACGCCCACTTTTTCTCGGGCCAATGGGGAGCGAGGTGAAAGGTCGAAGGCAGGGGGTCAAAGGCGAAGCCACGGGGCTTATATAAGCGACCGCGTTCGTCACACCAAGTAAGTTAAGACTTCGCAGTCGGTGGAGTTGGGAAGAAGAAGCAAGAAGGAGTTGGTCGTCGTCGTCGTCGTCGTGTGCGTTGGAGTCGGAGCGAAGAAGACGGAGCTGTGGAGAGGCGGCGAGGGCAGACGAGGGGGTGCTCGCGTCGTGCCGGGAGCTGCACACCAGGGAGACCGACGGCGCGACCTGGTCGAGGTGGAGACGCTCGTCGCGGGACTCGAGGCAGAGTAAAAATCCTCTATACCCCGAGCATCAGCAACCCCCTACTGTTTCCCCCCCCCCCGCGCTGAGATAGTGCGACCAAGGGGGCCCCTTTCCCACCCCCTACCAGACACTGCCCGCGAGGCCCGCGGAGTTGAGGCACCATCGCCGCTCCGCGTCTCATCACCAGACGGGTAGGCCCGACCCGGTCTCGGCCTCAGACCCGCCTCATCCTTGAGGGTTCTCTTTTCTTTTGTTTTTGGGAATGTGTGTTGTCGGCGCCGTCTGTGAAGTAGAATTGTATAAGTGTTGCCGTGTGCTCGCGTAATCGGTATTAGATCTGCATTGTCGCATTTGCTTTTTGTGTAAAATTGCATTGTGTTTCTTTTCCTTTTCTAGGTGCTTTTGGTGGAATTGAATATGTGTGCTTTCCGTTCATCGCGAATAAATGTGCTTTGTGTTGAACTGTTTCCCGCTTCGCTTCGTCATTTCTTTCATTGAATCCTCATCTTGCTTCACGTAAAGGGTTGGTAGTGGGCTGAATACGCCCGATAATTAATCGAACCGTCGAGGCCGACGATAACACCGCTCGGTTATCCCGATAGTACGGAACGGGTCGCTTAAGTGGCCCGTGTCCGAAGTCGACCTGCGGCGAGGTGCGATCGCCCGGTCTACCCTCCGTGTGGGTACTTAGGTAGGTCGAATTTGGCGAGCAACCCTATCCCACGCAGGGGCTGATTGGCTCGATCGCGGTGAGACCGAAAGGTCCACTCGTGACTGGTTCCCGGCGTTAGTCCGAGAGGGTCACGACTGGATTGTCCGTCCGGTGGGCGACGTGCCGCGATTCGAGTGACGTGGCCGTCAGCACGCCGGCGGGCGCGAATCCGTAACAATATATATATATATATATATATATATATATATATATATATATATATATATATATATATATATATATAGATATATATATAGATATATATATATATACATATATATATATATATATATATGGGAGGAGAAATGGTGTCGGGATAATCCTGAAGGAAGATCATGTCAAGAGGGTATTGGAGGTGAGGAGAGTGTCTGACCGAGTGATGAGTGTGAAGTTGGAAATTGAAGGGGTGATGATGAATGTCATCAGTGCATATGCCCCACATATGGGGTGTGAGATGGAATATAAAGAAGATTTCTGGAGTGAGTTAGATGAAGTGGTGGAGAGTGTATCCAAGGATGAAAGAGTGGTGATTGGAGCAGATTTCAATGGACATGTTGGGGAAGGGAATAAAGAGGATGAGGCGGTGATGGGGAGGTACGGTGTCAACAAGAGAAATGTGGAAGGGCAAATGGTGGTAGAGTTTGCAAAAAGAATGGAAATGGCAGTGGTAAACACGTATTTCAAGAAGAAGGAGGAACACAGGGTGACATACAAGAGTGGAGGAAAGTGCACACAGGTGGATTACATCTTAAGTAGGAGATGCAACCTGAAAGAGATTAGTGACTGTAAGGTTGTGGCAGGGGAGAGTGTAGCTCGACAGCATCGATTGGTGGTCTGTAGGATGACTTTAGAGGTGAGGTTGAGGAAGAGAGTGAGGGCTGAACCAAGGACCAGATGGTGGAAGCTGAAGGAGGAAGACTGTTGCGTGAAATTTAGGGAGGAGGTGAGACAGGCGTTGAATGGTGGTAAAGATGGGTGGGATGATTGGGCAACGACAGCAGAAGTTGTGAGGGAGATAGCTAGGAAGGTACTTGGTGTGACATCTGGACAGAGGAAGGAAGATAAGGAGACTTGGTGGTGGAATGAGGAAGTACAGGAAAGTATAAGGAAGAAGGGGTTGGCGAAAAAGAAGTGGGATAGTCAGAGGGATGAAGAAAGTCGGCAGGAGTACAAGGAGTGGCGTCGAAAAGCAAAAAGAGAGGTGGCTAAGGCCAAGGAAAAGGCATATGACGAGCTGTATGAGAAGTTGGATACAAAAGAAGGGGAAAAGGATTTATACCGATTGGCAAGACAGAGGGACCGAGCTGGGAAGGATGTGCTGCAGGTTAGGGTGATAAAGGACGCAAATGGGAATGTGCTGACGAGCGAGGAGAGTGTGTTGAGAAGGTGGATGGAGTACTTTGAGGAGCTGATGAATGAAGAAAATGAGAGAGAGAGAAGGTTGGAAGAGGTGGAGATAGTGAATCTGGAAGTGGGGTGGATCAGTAAGGATGAAGTGAGGACTGCTATGAAGAAGATGAAAAGTGGAAAGGCGGTTGGCCCAGATGGTATACCAGTGGAGGCATGGAAGTGCTTAGGAGAGATGGCAGTGGGGTTGTTAACCAGATTGTTTAATAAAGTCTTGGATAGTGAGAGGATGCCGGAGGAGTGGAGATTAAGTGTACTGGTTCCGATTTTCAAGAATAATGGTGATGTGCTGAGCTGTGGAAATTACAGAGGGATAAAGTTGTTAAGCCACACCATGAAGTTATGGGAAAGAGTAGTGGAAGCTCGGTTGAGAGGAGATGTGATGATCTGTGAGCAGCAATATGGGTTTATGCCAGGAAAGAGCACCACTGATGCGATGTTTGCTTTGAGAATGTTGATGGAGAAGTATAGGGAAGGCCAGAAGGAGTTTCATTGTGTGTTTGTGGATTTAGAGAAAGCTTATGATAGGGTGCCAAGAGAGGAGTTGTGGTATTGTATGAGGAAGTCGGGAGTGCTGGAGAAGTATGTGAGGATCGTGCAGGATATGTATGAGGACAGTGTGACAGCGGTGAGGTGTGCGGTAGGAATGACGGACCGGTTTAAGGTAAAAGTGGGATTGCACCAAGGATCGACTCTGAGCCCTTTCCTGTTTGCAATGGTGATGGACAGGTTGACGGACGAGATCAGACTGGAGTCTCCATGGACCATGATGTTCGCGGATGACATCATGATCTGTAGGGAGAGTAGGGAGCAGGCTGAATCGAGCCTTGAGAGGTGGAGGTACGCACTGGAGAGAAGGGGAATGATTGTCAGTCGGAGTAAGACGGAGTACATGTGCGTAAATGAGAGGGAGGGTGGTGGTATGGTGCAGTTGCAAGGAGTTGAGGTGGGGAAGGTGGATTGGTTTAAATACTTGGGATCAACTGTCCAAAGTAACGGAGAGTGTGGGAGAGAAGTGAAAAAGAGAGTGCAGGCAGGATGGAGTGGGTGGAGAAGAGTTGCAGGAGTGATTTGTGACAGAAGGGTAGCTGCAAGAGTGAAGGGGAAAGTATACAAGACGGTAGTGAGACCAGCTATGTTGTATGGTTTGGAGGCGGTGGCGCTAACAAAAAGACAGGAAGCAGAGCTGGAGGTGGCAGAGTTAAAGATGCTGCGATTCTCGTTGGGAGTGACGAGGATGGACAGGATAAGGAATGAGTATATTAGAGGGACAGCGGAGGTAGGACGGTTTGGAGACAAAGTGAGAGAGGCGAGATTGAGATGGTTTGGACATGTGCACAGGAGGGAAGCGGAGTATATCGGGAGAAGGATGTTGAAGATGGAGCTGCCAGGCAGGAGGAGAAGAGGAAGGCCAAAGAAGAGGTTCATGGATGCGGTGAGGGCGGACATGCGGGTGGTTGGGGTGTCAATGGAAGATGTGGAGGATAGAGCGAAATGGAGACGGTTGGTCCGCTGTGGCGACCCCTAACGGGAGCAAGCCGAAAGAGGAAGAAGATATATATATATATATATATATATATATATATATATATATATATATATATATATATATATATATATATATATATATATATATATATATCTTCTTCTTCTTTCGGCTGCTCCCGTTAGGGGTCGCTACAGCGGATCATCCGTATGATCCGCATAGTGATTTGGCACATGTTTTACGCCGGATGCCCTTCCTGACGCAACCCTGGTCGCCTCTTACGACACAGGGATATGGTACACCAATTTAAACCGGGGTATACACCAGCCCAGTACACTGGTACTCACTTCGCCGACCTCGGAAGGATGACAGGCTGAGTCAACCCCCTGGTGTAGTAATTCAGTGGCCCAACGGGGCTTGAACTCAGGACCTTTTGGATCCCAAGCCGCTGCCCTAACCACTGCGCCAACACCAGGATATATATATATATATATATATATATATATATATATATATATATATATATATATATATATATATATATATATATACACATATACATATATATATACATATATATATATATATATATATATATATACATATACATATATATATATATATATATATATATGTATATATATATATATATATTGTTGCGGTTTTCGCGCCCGCCGGCGTGCGAACGGCCACGTAACTCGAATCGCGGCACGTCGCCCACCGGACGGACAATCCAGTCGTGACCCTCTCGGACTAATGCCGGGAACCAGTCACGGGTGGACCTTTCGGTCTCACCGCGATCGAGCCAATCAGCCCCCGCGTGGGATAGGGTTGCTCGCCAAATTCGAACTACCTAAGTACCCACGCGGAGGGTAGACCGGGCGATCGCACCTCGCCGCAGGTCGACTTCGGACACTGGCCACTTAAGCGACCCGTTCCGTACTATCAGAATAACCGAGCGGTGTTATCGTCGACCTCGACGGTTCGATTAATTATCGGGCGTACTCAGCCCACTACCAACCCTTTACGTGAAGCAAGATGGGGATTCAATGGGGAAAAAGACGAAGCGAAGCGGGAAACAGTTCAACAATAAAGCACATTTATTCGCGACGAACGGAAAGCACACAAATACAATTCCACCAAATGCACACAAAAAAGAAAACACAATTCCATTTACACAAAAAGCAAACATAAAAGTGAAAACACAGTGCAGAGCTAATACCGACTACCGAGCACACGGCAACACTTATACAATTCTACTTCACAGACGGCGCCGACAACACATACCCAAAACCAAGGAAAAGAAATACCCTCAAGAATGAGGTAGGCCTGGGGCCGAGACCGGGTCGGGCCTACCCGTCTGGTGATGAGACGCGGAGCGGCGATGGCCCCGCAACCCGCGGGCCTCGTGGACAGTGCCTGGCAGGGGGTGGGAACGGGGCCCCCTTGGTCGCACTATCTCAGCGCGGGGGGAAACAGGAGGGAGTTGCTGATGCTCGGGGTATAGAGGATCTTTATTATATGCGACGAGCGTCTCCACCTCGGCCAGGTCGCGCTGTCGGCCTCCCTCGGGTGCAGCTTCCTGCACGACGCGAGCACCCCCTCGTCTGGTGTCGCCGCCTTTCCACAGCTCCGTCCCCTCCGTTCCGACTCCACCGCACACGACGAGCAGCTCCACCGCCCGCGAAGTCTTGACCCTCTGCTTCCGACTCTCCTCTTCTTGACTCTCCGACCCGTTCTTGTTTGCGACTCTCCGCTTTTTCTCTTTCCGACCCGTTCTTGTTTGCGACTCTCCGACCCTCGTTCTGCCGACTCTCTCCGACCCGCTCCCGTTCGCGACCCTCCTCTGACTGACGAACACCGTCCCTCCATCCCCCCGTAACCTCGCCCTTGACCCCCTCCCCCCGACCCCCCACCCCGCCCCCCACCGGCCCGAGAAAAAGTGGGCGTGAAGGCCCCCCGATCCACAAATTTGCATACATCGATCGTTCTGGAGGCGGGGCCAAACCGCCCCCCGCCCACCGACCGGACGGCAAAAAGTGGGCGCGCGTCGCCTCCGATCCGCCTCCGAAGCACAAAATCCGCGACCCTGTACACGCCGCTCAACGCGCGCCCTACACGAGTCCAGCACCGGCGCCCACGAGCGGCGCGAGACGACGGCGACGCGACGGCGGCGAGCCGCGACGACAAAGGCCGCGGCGGCCGTGGCGAAGCGGCGCCGCGGCCGGCGGCCGCTGCTGCGGCCGTGATCATGGCGGTCGGTCCAAAATAAAGATAGTAAAAGAAAAACGGCTATCCTGAAGAGCCGCAGCACGCACAAATGACATGCACTCCCACCAGACAACGGGCCCGGGCCCAACCACACATGCACCCACCGAGACACCTCACCTAAGGGACCTGAATGGTGGTTTGCGAATCTGGTAACCACAACACTACCCCCTTCCCTTTTTACAGACTCGTCCCGAGTCGTCAAATTTTCGTGTGCCATCATGTGTAGTTTTCCCCTAGTACACTTTACCTACGGATCCCTGAGTGCGACATTCATGGTATTCGTGTCCCCAAAATAAATAACCTGAGGGCTGCATAACTATCTAAACAAACTCACTCACACGGACGACTTAAATAAAATTGCCGGCGCTAAGACAAACATGCCGGGGGCGCACTCATATGTACAGTACATCTTACCTTAACTTACAAATCTTACACTAAACCATGGCCCAGGATCATTGAACTCTGCAAAAGAAAGCAGTTAGCAGGGAGCCAGGCTGCCCACATGCAGTCTCTGGCTCAAAACAATGCAGGTGACAGGGAACGTGGCTGGCTGCTCACACGCAGTCCAAGGCCTTCCCTTTTGAACTGAACTCAGTGAACCACAACGGTGCTTGGGCTGCACAACGCAGTCTCCGTGCCAGCTCAAGTGGCACACGCAATGAGCACAACGAATGGATGGATGAATGGATGGACCGAATGCAGTGAACCACAACGGCGCATGGGCTGCACAAACGCAGTCTCCGTGCCAGCTCAAGTGGCACACGCAATGAACACAACGAATGGATGGATGAATGGATGGACGCAAACACGGTGCACGGGCCGCCACTGCAGGCCCGTGTTGTAGCTGCCAACAGGGCAGTTCTCGCAGCTTGCAAACTGTTGCTTTGCGGATCCTGGCGCACATGGAAATGAACAGGGGGGGGGGGGTGAAGCAAAATTGAACGGGGCTGGTGAACGTGGGCAGTGGGCATGGCATGGCAAAGGCAAGCAGGCAAACACAGCCCGCAGAAGAAGGCCGCTGCAGGCAAACACAGCCGGCAGATGAACTGGCCGGCACAGGCCTTGAAGTACAGCAGCTGCAGACGAAGTGGCCGGCACAGGCCTTGAAGCAAAACCCGACCAGCAGATGAACTGGCCGGCACAGGCCTTGCAGCACACAGCTGCCGATGAACTTGGCCGGCCTCCGCCTTGAAGCAAAACACGGCCAGCCGATGAAGTTGGCCAGCCTTTGCCGTTCAATGGAGGTTGGTGGAGGGAGTGCGGTGGTGCTGGCCACTTGGAAGGCGGGCTCGGACCTACCTACCTGTCTCCCTCCCAACCTATCGCCTTTGCCTGTCACTGTACATACCCACTCCCTTAATTTGTCAAAAACCAATTTAGCCCCCACTTATTTTTTTGTTGTTTTTATTTTTACTTCCCCACTATAAATCGTCCCCTAACCCCCTTTATCGTCTTTGTTCGGCTAACCTATTCTGTCACCTAGCCTACTCCCAACCCCTACGTTCCCTTCCCGGAGGGGAATAAGGGAGAGCTAACGTCCTGTGTCGAGGCCCAACGAAGCCTCAGAATGGCCTTCTCAGAGTTCGGCGATCTTAACACCAAGTGGGTCCAGCGGCCCACAACGACAGCGAGGGGATGGATGGTGCGGAGGGGTACATCTCCTAATCTACCCTAACCATTTAACTGTTAAACTACCCCGGGGCTTTCAACAAGCGCCTCTCGCTTAAACTATTGGTTCTAACAACCCAGATTCCCGTCGCCTGTGTTGGTGTCCTCACAATTTCGGGCCTCGCCCCCCAATTTTCGCTCCGTGCCCTCACACGGTCTCCTGGCTGGGACACGTGGCTCCCTTTGGCAGGCACGACCCTCTGCCGATTCTCCCGCTATGGCACACCCGGGCACTACACTGCCTCCGAGCCTACCAGCTCCCTAACACCGGGGAGTGCCCCCCATGGCACCTCCCCTGAAACGCACACGTGGCAGGCCGGCCTCCCGGGCCCCTTTCCGAGGGTCACCCGTGCCCACAACACTGCCCACGCGGCTAATGGCGCCCCGGGCCCCCGCACCAAGCAGGCGCACCCGTGCCCACTACTCTATCCCGGCCCCCCATGGGCCCTTGGCCTACCGCGGCCGACTAGCCTGGTGCCCGGGGTACCCACTCAGCGATACTCACCTTTCGCAGCCACGCTCCCAAGCCCGTCAACAGGGCTCCTGCACCCCTCCAAATGGGTCTCGAGCCTACTTTCCCACCAACAGCAAAACGACCTCCATTTTCAATTTGACTAACCCAGCTAACTCACTTTATACTGACCCCGGGGTCCCTTGGGCGGGAGTCACTCCTCCCCCCAATCACTCATCGCACCATGCATTCCCCATTCACTCCACACACACACAGACCCGCTGGCCTCACTCACTCATCATGTACTCACCTCTCAACTCTTCAACACACACACCACTGAACTCTGCCATCCTTCTAACTACCTCCCCTAACTAACTCGTGCTCCCACGTCGTCCCTTAAACTACAGCACGTTCCTTTTAACCTACGTAGCTAAACTACGTCCCCTCTACACATCCACAAGTCTGTCACTGTCTCCAAATGTCCCAAAAATTATTTACCCAACCTAAATCTCGCTGCAATCCCTCTAACTAATCCATTCCACGGACTCCATGAGGACTTACCCCTGCCCCATGAAGTCGGTCTAGCTAAGCTAACCCTTCCCCCTAACTAGTTTTCATCCTGTGCCCAGGTAAGGGGGTCTTTCACCCCTTGCCCAGGAATCCTGTACACCCGAAAGTGAGGCTTGCTTTTTTTTTTTTTTCATGCGCAGCACCTGCGCGGCAACTCAGAGCTCGCGCACTTTGCACCTGGCCGTGACGTCATGCAGCTGCACGTGTTCCTCGTCCCTCCTTGGACGGTGCCATCCGGCAGAGATACCCCTCCTGCCGGATTCCAACCCCACGTGCAGCCATGACGTCACCGTGCGCAGAAAAAAAACAAGCCCCAAGTCTCGAGGGGTTCCCCACGCGAACACATGTGCTTTGCCCGTTGGAGCTTAACTCACACGATCGCGTGGAGAACCCGTCTGGTCCAAATCCATTTACCTGCCTAACTTTGTCCGTCCGCGGGATCGGCAAATCCACCGCGTGCGTTTCCGGACCGGGACTTCACTCTCGCAAGCGAGCACGTGGTGGTCTCGTGCGTTGCACAGCACGAACCGCGTGCTCACTGCTGGGTGAACCCGGCACGGTCCTCGAAACAGCTACAGCCGCTACTCGGCTTTCTTTCTTCTGTCGCCTTCGTCGTCGCCATTCCACACACGCATACCTGCGTGTTACGACGCACACAGTCCACTCCATCACATTCACACGGGGAGACGCGGCTGCGTGCTCCCGCATGCCAACCGACATCTCCCTCACATACCGCTCTCTCACACACACGGTCTCCCTTGCACACAACGACCTTGCACACGGCCGTTCACTCACGCGTGCCTCACTACTCACACAAACCATACTACTCACACGTGGTGCTCTATTCACTCGCGCGGGGGCACTCACCCGCGGTGCCTCACCCACAAACGCGAGGGCACTCAACCGCTGTGCCTCATCCACACACCGTGCCTCACTCATACACGCGGGGGCACTCACCCGCGGTACCTCACTCATACACACGGCGACACTCACACACGCGGTCTCTTCCACACAACGTCCCTCACTCATACACGCGGGGGCACTCAACCGCGGTGCCTCATCCACACACCGTGCCCCACTCATACACGCGGGGGCACTTAACCGCGGTGCCTCATCCACACACGCGGGGGCACTCACCCGCGGTTCCTCACTCATACTGGCCGTTTCACTCACACACACGGCCTCTTCCACACACGGTTCCTCATCCACACACGGTGCCTCATCCAAACACGGCGTGCTGGGAAGCACGCACTCCAGCACCATCGCCACCACACCACTCACACACGGGGTCGCTTCCACACACGGGGACGCACTCACGCCTTGCACCACACACACAGGGACAACCACACTGGGGATTCGTGTCCCCACAAGGGTCTCCGGGGCCTCTATACCCCCCAAGCTCTCCGTGCACCCGTCCACAGCACCCGTCCTCTCAACCTCGCAAAGCACGACCGAACTCACCTGGTCGTGATCCGCCTCAAGGGGGCAGACTCCCTCCCCTCGTTCCTGGAGGAGGCCATCCAGCTGCTCGCACTGGGTCTCTACACGCTCCGCGAGCTCACCCCTATTGTCCTCCACTACCTCTGTGTGTGTGTGCGCGTCACTTACCCCGTCTTCATCGTGTAGTCTTCCCTCTATCGTTCCCATCTCCCGTGTCTCTGCCAACTCAATCACCTCTTCACCCTTTACCTCCCTTGTCTCAACTATTATTTCTGTTGTCGTCATTTCGTGTCTCGTCTCACACGTTTTGGTCTCCCCATTTAATTTTTCCCTTTCGGTCATCGTCACGACCCTCGCCCAACACGTTCCACGAATTATTTTTTCACCCGCCTCCACCGCGGGCCTGTCAGCCGTTGCACCCCCACCCAGCTCGTTTGCTCCCACACGTGGAGTCGCCATTTTTATCTCCCTGGTCACGGCCTTCATGCCCGCCTGCAGGCTTCGGCCCATGTTCTGCGTCTCACCCCGCAGCTTTTTCATTTCTTCTTTCATGTTTGCTTCCATTCCGTTTATTTGCTGTGTATTCGCATCCATCGTCGTTTTCACTTCATTCATTTGCTTGTTCATTTCATTTGTATTTGTATCCATCTTTTTGTTCATTTGTTGTGTATTCGCATCCATCTTTTCGATCATTTTCGCATTCATCTTTTCGTTCATTGCCGCCAGCATGGCGCATAGCTGGGCCATGCTGGATGCACTCAGCTGAGCCGTTTCGGCAAGGGTTGGGGAAGGGTCTTGGTGGAGAGGGGGGGGGGAGGTGTCATACACCGCGGCCGCTGCCGCACCCACCTCGGGCCCTGGGTTCAGTTGGGCGAGTCCGTGTTCCTGCGCAATCAACATTTCCTGCTCGGGGATTCCATCCCGAGCCATGGATTCCACACATTCTACATCCATTTCTAATACCCCCGGCTCCCGCCCGCCCCGAGACGCCACCCCGCCCCCCGCGAAGGGCCAACCCGCCCGCTCGCAACTTGGAGGGAATCGGGGGTCGCCTCTCCCACCCCCGGACCGACTCCCGTGAATCCAGCCGGAGACAGGAGAGCCCGCCCCCCCGCCCCCCGACACCAGCGCCGCGAGGAGGGCGACGAACCCGCATCCCACTCCCGACACCAGTGCCGCGGTTTTCGCGCCCGCCGGCGCGCGGACGGCCACGCAACTCGAATCGCGGCACGTCGCCCACCGGACGGACAATCCAGTCGTGACCCTCTCGGACTAACGCCGGGAACCAGTCACGGGTGGACCTTTCGGTCTCACCGCGATCGAGCCAATCAGCCCCCGCGTGGGATAGGGTTGCTCGCCAAATTCGAACTACCTAAGTACCCACGCGGAGGGTAGACCGGGCGATCGCACCTCGCCGCAGGTCGACTTCGGACACGGGCCACTTAAGCGACCCGTTCCGTACTATCAGAATAACCGAGCGGTGTTATCGTCGACCTCGACGGTTCGATTAATTATCGGGCGTACTCAGCCCACTACCAACCCTTTACGTGAAGCAAGATGGGGATTCAATGGGGAAAAAGACGAAGCGAAGCGGGAAACAGTTCAACAATAAAGCACATTTATTCGCGACGAACGGAAAGCACACAAATACAATTCCACCAAATGCACACAAAAAAGAAAACACAATTCCATTTACACAAAAAGCAAACATAAAAGTGAAAACACAGTGCAGAGCTAATACCGACTACCGAGCACACGGCAACACTTATACAATTCTACTTCACAGACGGCGCCGACAACACATACCCAAAACCAAGGAAAAGAAATACCCTCAAGAATGAGGTAGGCCTGGGGCCGAGACCGGGTCGGGCCTACCCGTCTGGTGATGAGACGCGGAGCGGCGATGGCCCCGCAACCCGCGGGCCTCGTGGACAGTGCCTGGCAGGGGGTGGGAACGGGGCCCCCTTGGTCGCACTATCTCAGCGCGGGGGGAAACAGGAGGGGGTTGCTGATGCTCGGGGTATAGAGGATCTTTATTATATGCGACGAGCGTCTCCACCTCGGCCAGGTCGCGCTGTCGGCCTCCCTCGGGTGCAGCTTCCTGCACGACGCGAGCACCCCCTCGTCTGGTGTCGCCGCCTTTCCACAGCTCCGTCCCCTCCGTTCCGACTCCACCGCACACGACGAGCAGCTCCACCGCCCGCGAAGTCTTGACCCTCTGCTTCCGACTCTCCTCTTCTTGACTCTCCGACCCGTTCTTGTTTGCGACTCTCCGCTTTTTCTCTTTCCGACCCGTTCTTGTTTGAGACTCTCCGACCCTCGTTCTGCCGACTCTCTCCGACCCGCTCCCGTTCGCGACCCTCCTCTGACTGACGAACACCGTCCCTCCATCCCCCCGTAACCTCGCCCTTGGCCCCCTCCCCCGACCCCCACCCCGCCCCCACCGGCCCGAGAAAAAGCGGGCGCGAAGGCCCCCCGATCCACAAATCCGCACACACCGATCGCCCTGGGGGCGGGGCCAACCCGCCCCCCGCCCACCGACCGGACGGCAAAAAGTGGGCGTGCGCCGCCCCGGATCCGCCCCCGAAGCAGAAAATCCGCGACCCTGCACACGCCGCTCAACGCGCGCCCTACACGAGCCCAGCATCGGCGCCCACGAGCGGCGCGAGACGACGGCGACGCGACGGCGGCGAGCCGCGACGGTAAAGGTCGTGGCGGCCGTGGCGAAGCGGCGCCGCGGCCGGTGGCCGCCGTTGTGGTTGTGATGGCGGGTGGTCCAAAACAAAGACAGCGAAAGAAAAACGGCCATCCTGAAGAGTCGCAGCACGCACAAATGACATGCATTCCCACCAGACAACGGGCCTGGGCCCAACCACACATGCACCCACCGAGACACCCCACCCAAGGGACCTGAATGGCGGTTTGCGAATCTGGTAACCACAACAATATATATATATATATATATATATATATATATATATATATATATATATATATATATATATATATATATATATATATATATATATATATATATATATATATATATATATATATATATATTGTTGTGGTTACCAGATTCGCAAACCACCATTCAGGTCCCTTAGGTGAGGTGTCTCGGTGGGTGCATGTGTGGTTGGGCCCGGGCCCGTTGTCTGGTGGGAGTGCATGTCATTTGTGCGTGCTGCGGCTCTTCAGGATAGCCGTTTTTCTTTCACTATCTTTATTTTGGACCAACCGCCATGATCACAACCACAACATCAACCACCGACCACAACCACCGCTTCACCACAACCGCCACGACCTTCCCGTCACACCTCGCAACCGTAGCATCGCCACCGTTCTTGCCCCGCTGTGGGTACCGGTGTTGGACTCATGCAGAACGCGCGTCGAACAGCGTGTACAAAATCACGGATTTTGTGCTTCAAAAACGGATCAAAAACGACACACGCCCACTTTTTTGCCGTCCAATCGGTGAGCGAGGGGCGAATTGGCCCCGCCCCCAGAACGATCGATATATGCAAATTTGTGGATCAAAAAGCCTTCACGCCCACTTTTTCTCGGGCCAATGGGGAGCGAGGTGAAGGGTCAAAGGGAGGGGGTCAAAGGCGAAGTTACGGGGGGATAAAAGGACGGTGTTCGTCAGTCAGAAGAGAGTCGCAAACGAGAACGAGAAGGAGTCGAGAACGAGAAGGAGTCGGAACGGAGGGGACGAGTGTGGAAGACTGGAGCCCGAAGCCTGCAGTGGCTGGAGAAGCTGAAGAGAGTCGGACGAGGGGGTGCTCGCGTCGGTGCCAGGAGCTGCACGCCCGAGGGAGGCCGGCAGCGCGACCTGGCCGAGGTGGAGACGCACACCAGGGATAATAAAGATCCTCTATACCCCGAGCATCAGCAACCCCCTCCTGTTTCCCCCCGCGCTGAGATAGTGCGACCAAGGGGGCCCCGTTCCCACCCCCTGCCAGGCACTGTCCACGAGGCCCGCGGGTTGCGGGGCCATCGCCGCTCCGCGTCTCATCACCAGACGGGTAGGCCCGACCCGGTCTCGGCCTCAGGCCGCCTCATTCTTGAGGTATTTCTTTTCCTTGGTTTTGGGTATGTGTTGTCGGCGCCGTCTGTGAAGTAGAATTGTATAAGTGTTGCCGTGTGCTCGGTAGTCGGTATTAGCTCTGCACTGTGTTTTCACTTTTATGTTTGCTTTTTGTGTAAATGGAATTGTGTTTTCTTTTTTTGTGTGCATTTGGTGGAATTGTATTTGTGTGCTTTCCGTTCGTCGCGAATAAATGTGCTTTATTGTTGAACTGTTCTCCCGCTTCGCTTCGTCTTTTCCCCCATTGAACCCTCATCTTGCTTCACGTAAAGGGTTGGTAGTGGGCTGAATACGCCCGATAATTAATCGAACCGTCGAGGTCGACGATAACACCGCTCGGTTATTCTGATAGTACGGAACGGGTCGCTTAAGTGGCCCGTGTCTGAAGTCGACCTGCGGCGAGGTGCGATCGCCCGGTCTACCCTCCGCGTGGGTACTTAGGTAGGTCGAATTTGGCGAGCAACCCTATCCCACGCGGGGGCTGATTGGCTCGATCGCGGTGAGACCGAAAGGTCCACCCGTGACTGGTTCCCGGCGTTAGTCCGAGAGGGTCACGACTGGATTGTCCGTCCGGTGGGCGACGTGCCGCGATTCGAGTTACGTGGCCGTTCGCACGCCGGCGGGCGCGAAAACCGCAACACTGGTGTCAGGTCGTGCGATACAAATTCATCGCCCTCCTCGCGGCACTGGTATCGGAGAACAGGAAAACGGGCTCTCCTGTCTCCGGCTAAATTTACGGGAATCGGTCCAGGGGTGAGAGAAGCGACCCCGATTCCCTCCAAATTACGAGCGAGCAAATTAACCCTTCACGAGAAGCAAGATGGCGTCTCAAGGCGAGCGGGAGCCGGGGGTATTAGAAATGTATATGTGTAATAATGTAGAGTCCATGGTCCAGGATGGAATCCCCGAGCAGGAAATGTTGATTGTGCAGGAACACGGACTCGCCCAACTGAACCCAGGGCCCGAGGTGGGTGCGGCAGCGGCCGCGGTGTATGACACCTCCCCCCCCCCCTCTCCACCAAGACCCTTCCCCAACCCTTGCCGAAACGGCTCAGCTGAGTGCATCCAACATGGCCCAGCTATGCGCCATGCTGGCGGCAATGAACGAAAAGATGAATGCGAAAATGATCGAAAAAATGGATGCAAACACAAATGAAATGAAAAACGAAATGAAAGACATGAACAAGCAAATGAATGAAGTGAAAACGACGATGGATGCGAATACACAACAAATAAACGAAAAGATGGATACAAAAATGAACGGAATGGAAACAAACATGAAAGAAGAAATGAAAAAGTTCCGGGGTGAGACGCAGAACATGGGCCGATGCCTGCAGGCGGCATGAAGGCCGTGACAAAGGAAATAATAGTTGAGACAAGGGAGGTAAAGGGTGAAGAGTTGGGAGAGACACGGGAGATAGAAAAAATAGAGGAAAGACTACACGAGGAAGACGGGGTAAGTGACGCACACACACACACAGAGGTAGTGGAGGACAATGGGGGTGAGCTGGCGGACTGGGTGGAGACCCAGTGCGAGCACCTGGATGGCCTCCTCCAGGAACGAGGGGAGGGAGTCTGCCCCCTTGAGGCGGATCACGACCAGGTGAGTTCGGTCGTGCTTCGCGAGGTTGAGGGGAGGAGTGCTGTGGACGGGTGCACGGAGAGCTTGGGGGGTATAGAGGCCCCGGAGACCCTTGTGGGGACACGAATGCCCAGTGTGGTTGTCCCTGTGTGTGTGGTGCAAGGTGTGAGTGCGTCCCCGTGTGTGGAAGCGACCCCGTGTGTGAGTGGTGTGGTGGCGATGGTGCTGGAGTGCGTGCTTCCCAGCACGCCGTGTTTGGATGAGGCACCGTGTGTGGATGAGGAACCGTGTGTGGAAGAGGCCGTGTGTGTGAGTGAAACGGCCAGTATGAGTGAGGAACCGCGGGTGAGTGCCCCCGCGTGTGTGGATGAGGCACCGCGGTTAAGTGCCCCCGCGTGTATGAGTGAGGGACGGTGTGTGGATGAGGCACCGCGGTTGAGTGCCCCCGCGTGTATGAGTGAGGGACGTTGTGTGGAAGAGACCGCGTGTGTGAGTGTCGCCGTGTGTATGAGTGAGGTACCGCGGGTGAGTGCCCCCGCGTGTATGAGTGAGGCACGGTGTGTGGATGAGGCACAGCGGTTGAGTGCCCTCGCGTGTGTGGGTGAGGAACCGCGGGTGAGTGCCCCCGCGCGAGTGAATGGAGCACCACGTGTGAGTAGTATGGTTTGTGTGAGTAGTGAGGCACGCGTGAGTGAACGGCCGTGTGCAAGGTCGCTGTGTGCCAGGGAGACCGTGTGTGTGAGAGAGCGGTATGAGAGGGAGATGTCGGTTGGCATGCGGGAGCACGCAGCCGCGTCTCCCGGTGTGAATGTGATGGAGTGGACTGTGTGCGTCGTAACACGCAGGTATGCGTGTGTGGAATGGAGACGGAGACGGCGACAGAGGAGAGAAAGCCGAGTAGCGGCTGTGGTTGTTTCGTGGACCGTGCCGGGTTCACCCAGCAGTGAGCACGCGGTTCGTGCTGTGCAACGCACGAGACCACCACGTGCTCGCTTGCGAGAGTGAAGTCCCGGTCCGGAAACGCACGCGGTGGATTTGCCGATCCCGCGGACGGACAAAGTTAGGCAGGTAAATGGATTTGGACCGGACGGGTTCTCCACGCGATCGTGTGTGTTAAGCTCCAACGGGCAAAGCACATGTGTTCGCGTGGGGAACCCCTCGAGACGTGTGGCTTGTGTTTTTTTTTTATGCGCACGGTGACGTCATGGGTGCACGTGGGGTTGGAATCCGGCAGGAGGGGTATCTCTGCCGGATGGTCCCGTCCAAGGAGGGACGAGGAACACGTGCAGCTGCATGACGTCACGGGCAGGTGCAAAGTGCGCGAGCTCTGAGTTGCCGCGCTGGCGCTGCGCATGTAGAAAAAAAAAAAAAAAAAGAACAAGCCTCACTTTCGGGTGCAAAGGATTCCTGGGCAAGGGGTGAAAGACCCCCTTGACCTGGGCACAGGATGAAAACTAGTTAGGGGGAAGGGTTAGCTTAGTTAGACCGACTTCATGGGGCAGGGGTAAGTCCTCATGGAGTCCGTGGAATGGATTAGTTAGAGGGATTGTAGCCAGATTTAGGTTGGGAAATAAAATGAATTTTTGAGTTAGGAGACGGACAGACTGGTGAATGTGTAGAGGGGACGTAGCTTAGCTACGTAGTGTTAAATGGAACGTGCTATAGCTTAAGGGACGACGTGGGAGCACGAGTTAGTTAGGGGATGTAGTTAGAAGGATGGCAGAGTTCAGTGGTGTGTGTGTTGGAGAGTTGGTGAGTGAAGTGGAAGCATGTGCTTGGTGAGTGAGTGAGGCCAGCGGGTCTGTGTGTGTGGAGTGAATGGGGAATGCATGGTGCGATGAGTGATTGGGGGGAGGAGTGACTCCCGCCCAAGGGAACCCCGGGGTCAGAGTAAAGTGAGTTAGCGGGGTTAGTCAAATTGAAAAATGGAGGTTGTTTTGTTGTTGGTGGGAGTGTAGGCTCGAAACCCATTTGGAGGGGTGCAGGAGCCCTGTTGACGGGCTTGGGAGCGTGGCTGCGAAAGGTGAGTATCGCTGAGTGGGTACCCCGGGCACCAGGCTAGTCGGCCGCGGTAGGCCAAGGGCCCATGGGGGGCCGGGATAGAGTAGTGGGCACGGGTGCGCCTGCTTGGTGCGGGGGCCCGGGGCGCCATTAGCCGCGTGGGCAGTGTTGTGGGCACGGGTGACCCTCGGAGAGGGGCCCGGGAGGCCGGCCTGCCACGTGTGCGTTTCAGGGGAGGTGCCATGGGGGGCACTCCCCGGTGTTAGGGAGCTGGTAGGCTCGGAGGCAGTGTAGTGCCCGGGGGTGCCATAGCGGGAGATTCGGCAGAGGGTCGTGCCTGCCAAAGGGAGCCACGTGTCCCAGCCAGGAGACCGTGTGAGGGCACGGAGAGAAAATTGGGGGGCGAGGCCCGAAATTGTGAGGACACCAACACAGGCGACGGGAATCTGGGTTTATAGAACCAATAGTTTAAGCGAGAGGCGCTTGTTGAAAGCCCCGGGGTAGTTTAACAGTTAAATGGTTAGGGTAGATTAGGAAGTGTACCCCTCCGCACCATCCATCCCCTCGCTCTCGTAGTGGGCCGCTGGACCCACTTTGGTTAAAGATCGCCGAACTCTGGGGAGGCCATTCTGAGGCTTCGTTGGGCCTCGACACAGGACGTTAGCTCTCCCTTATTCCCCTCCGGGAAGGGAACGTAGGGGTTGGGAGTAGGCTAGGTGACAGAATAGGTTAGCCGAACAAGGACGATAAAGGGGGTTAGGGGACGATTTATAGAGGGGAAGTAAACATAAAAGTAAAAATAAAAAAATAAATAAGTTGGGGCTAAATTGGGGTTTGGACAAATTAAGGGAGTGGGTATGTACAGTGACAGGCAAAGGCGATAGGGGGGAGGGAGACAGGTAGGTAGGTCCGAGCCCGCCTTCCAAGTGGCCAGCACCACCGCACTCCCTCCACCAACCTCCATTGAACGGCAAAGGCTGGCCAACTTCATCGGCTGGCCGTGTTTTGCTTCAAGGCGGAGGCCGGCCAACTTCATCGGCAGCTGTGTGCTGCAAGGCCTGTGCCGGCCAGTTCATCTGCTGGCTGTGTTACTTCAAGGCCTGTGCCGGCCCACTTGATCGGCAGCTGTTGTGTTGCTGCAAGGCCTGTGCCGGCCACTTCGTCTGCAGCTGTGGTACTTCAAGGCCTGTGCCGGCCAGTTCATCTGCCGGCTGTGTTTGCCTGCAGCGGCCTTCTTCTGCGGGCTGTGTTTGCCTGCTGCCTTTGCCATGCCATGCCCACTGCCCCTGTTCACCAGCCCCCGTTCAATTTTTGCTTTGCCCCCCCTGTTCATTTCCATGTGCGCCAGGATCAAGGCAACAGTTTGCAAGCTGCGAGAACTGCCCTGTTGGCAGCTACAACACGGGCCTGCAGTGGCGGCCCGTGCACCGTGTTTGTGTTCATGCATCCATTCGTTGTGCTCATTGCGTGTGCCACTTGAGCTGGCACGGAGACTGCGTTTGTGCAGCCCATGCACCGTTGTGGTTCACTGCGTTCAGTTCAAAAGGGAAGGCCTTGGACTGCGTGTGAGCAGCCAGCCACGTTCCCTGTCACCTGCATTGTTTTGAGCCAGAGACTGCATGTGGGCAGCCTGGCTCCCTGCTAACTGCTTTTCTTTTGCAGAGTTCAGTGATCCTGGGCCATGGTTTAGTGTAAGATTTGTAAGTTAAGGTAAGATGTACTGTACATATGAGTGCGCCCCCGGCATGTTTGTCTTAGCGCCGGCAATTTTATTTAAGTCGTCCGTGTGAGTGAGTTTGTTTAGATAGTTACGCAGCCCTCAGGTTATTTATTTTGGGGACACGAATACCATGAATGTCGCACTCAGGGATCCGTAGGTAAAATGTACTAGGGGAAAACTACACATGATGGCACACGAAAATTTGACGACTCGGGACGAGTCTGTAAAAGGGAAGGGGGTAGTGTTGTGGTTACCAGATTCGCAAACCACCATTCAGGTCCCTTAGGTGAGGTATCTCGGTAAGTGCATGTGTAGTTAGGCCCAAACCCGTTGTCTAGTGGGAATACATGTCATTTATACGTGCTGCGACTCTTCAGGATAGCCGTTTTTCTTTCACTATCTTTATTTTGGACCAACCGCCATGATCACAACCACAACATCAACCACCGACCACAACCACCGCTTCACCACAACCGCCACGACCTTCCCGTCACACCTCGCAACCGTAGCATCGCCACCGTTCTTGCCCCGCTGTGGGTACCGGTGTTGGACTCATGCAGAACGCGCGTCGAACAGCGTGTACAAAATCACGGATTTTGTGCTTCAAAAACGGATCAAAAACGACACACGCCCACTTTTTGCCGTCCAATCGGTGAGCGAGGGGCGAATTGGCCCCGCCCCCAGAACGATCGATATATGCAAATTTGTGGATCAAAAAGCCTTCACGCCCACTTTTTCTCAGGCCAATGGGGAGCGAGGTGAAAGGTCAAAGGGAGGGGGTCAAAGGCGAAGTTACGGGGGGATAAAAGGACGGTGTTCGTCAGTCAGAAGAGAGTCGCAAACGAGAACGAGAAGGAGTCGGAACGGAGGGGACGAGTGTGGAAGACTGGAGCCCGAAGCCTGCAGTGGCTGGAGAAGCTGAAGAGAGTCGGACGAGGGGGTGCTCGCGTCGGTGCCAGGAGCTGCACGCCCGAGGGAGGCCGGCAGCGCGACCTGGCCGAGGTGGAGACGCACACCAGGGATAATAAAGATCCTCTATACCCCGAGCATCAGCAACCCCCTCCTGTTTCCCCCCGCGCTGAGATAGTGCGACCAAGGGGGCCCCGTTCCCACCCCCTGCCAGGCACTGTCCACGAGGCCCGCGGGTTGCGGGGCCATCGCCGCTCCGCGTCTCATCACCAGACGGGTAGGCCCGACCCGGTCTCGGCCTCAGGCCGCCTCATTCTTGAGGTATTTCTTTTCCTTGGTTTTGGGTATGTGTTGTCGGCGCCGTCTGTGAAGTAGAATTGTATAAGTGTTGCCGTGTGCTCGGTAGTCGGTATTAGCTCTGCACTGTGTTTTCACTTTTATGTTTGCTTTTTGTGTAAATGGAATTGTGTTTTCTTTTTTGTGTGCATTTGGTGGAATTGTATTTGTGTGCTTTCCGTTCGTCGCGAATAAATGTGCTTTATTGTTGAACTGTTCTCCCGCTTCGCTTCGTCTTTTCCCCCATTGAACCCTCATCTTGCTTCACGTAAAGGGTTGGTAGTGGGCTGAATACGCCCGATAATTAATCGAACCGTCGAGGTCGACGATAACACCGCTCGGTTATTCTGATAGTACGGAACGGGTCGCTTAAGTGGCCCGTGTCCGAAGTCGACCTGCGGCGAGGTGCGATCGCCCGGTCTACCCTCCGCGTGGGTACTTAGGTAGGTCGAATTTGGCGAGCAACCCTATCCCACGCGGGGGCTGATTGGCTCGATCGCGGTGAGACCGAAAGGTCCACCCGTGACTGGTTCCCGGCGTTAGTCCGAGAGGGTCACGACTGGATTGTCCGTCCGGTGGGCGACGTGCTGCGCGATTCGAGTTACGTGGCCGTTCGCACGCCGGCGGGCGCGAATACCGCAACAATATATATATATATATATATATATATATATATATATATATATATATATATATATATATATATATATATATATATATATATATATATATATATATATATATATATATATATATATATATATATATTTCTCACGTCGCACGCCGTGCAACAAAACCGTCGCAATCGATTATCACCTGCCTTTAGAGTTTAGAGTATGACGAAAATAACCCGAGTATAGAGGGACCAAAAAAAAAATCTACCACAGCAAAAATCATGAACAACAACAACAACAACAATAACAACAACAACAGGCTGCGTCGTGTTTTCACGTGACGTCCTCATTTGCCGTCGTTTCTGTGGAAACTTCCCCATTGTGATCCCCTGATCGATAATAGTTGTGGTAAGATGGTGATGGTGGTGGTTTGTTGTTGTCATTCGGAAATTAATTACACACCGACACATGAAGTCGTGTTTTATCGAATTATAGTTATAATACCGTTCGTGGTTTGAACCTTATGTGTCACCATTTATAAGATTACATTGTGACACAGCTCTTAAGTCATGAACTCGCCTTTTAATTGTCGTCGACGTTCAATTCCCGGACAAACTGTAAACTGCCAACCTGGAGCTTTGCTGGCAGGATGTTACCTCAGTTACTTTCCCATCCTGAGGTGTGTCTGGTGAAGCCTATTGTCCCGTGGACACTAAAATTACCTGATTGAGGTTAAAAATTCTGCAGTAACATTCGTAAGAGTAGGTTGTTGTGTACCGGTACCCTGACGGAATATCTCCCTCTGAGAAGGCAATGGCAAACCACCCAGTGTATTCCATGCCCAAGGAAACTGCTTCAGCAATCCCCAAATCCCCAGTAAAGAGTACAGGATTAACCCACTCATCCATCCATCCATCCATCCCTCCACTCATCAAATCCCTCCTTCCACTCATCTATCCCTCCACTCATCCATCCATCCCTCCACTCATCCATCCCTCCACTCATCCATCCATCCATCCCTCCACTCATCAAATCCCTCCTTCCATTCATCTATCCCTCCACTCATCCATCCATCCACTCATCCATCCATCCCTCCTTCCACTCATCCATCCATCCCTCCACTCATACATCCATCCTTCCACTCATCCATCCAACCATCCTTCCACTCATCCATCCATCCCTCCTTCCACTCATCCATCCATCCCTCCACTCATACATCCATCCTTCCACTCATCCAACCATCCTTCCACTCATCCATCCATCCCTTCACTCATCCATCCCTCCTTCCACTCATCTATCCATCTGCTCATCCATCCATTCACTCAGCCATCCATCCCTCCTTCCACTCATCCATCCATCCCTCCACTCATCTATCCATCCACTCATCCATCCCTCCCTCCTTCGACTCGTCAATCCATCCCTCCACTCATCCATTCACTCATCCATCCATCCCTCCTTCCACTCATCCATCCATCCGTCCACTCATCCATTTACTCATCCATCCATCCCTCTACTCATCCATCCCTCCTTCCACTCATCCATCCATCCCTCCACTCATCCATTCACTCATCCATCCATCCCTCTACTCATCCATCCCTCCTTCCATTCATCCATCCATCCACTCATCCATCCCTCCTTCCATCCATCCATCCACTCATCCATCCATTCACTCATCCATCCATCCCTCCTTCCACTCATCCATCCTTCCACTCATCCATCCATCCGCTCTCCATCCGTCCACTCATCCATTCACTCATCCATCCATCCCTCCTTCCACTCATCCATCTATCCCTCCACTCATCCATTTACTCATCCATCCATCCCTCTACTCATCCATCCCTCCTTCCACTCATCCATCCATCCCTCCACTCATCCATTCACTCATCCATCCATCCCTCTACTCATCCATCCCTCCTTCCATTCATCCATCCATCCACTCATCCATCCCTCCTTCCATCCATCCATCCACTCATCCATCCATTCACTCATCCATCCATCCCTTCTTCCACTCATCCAACCATCCTTCCACTCATCCATCTGCTCATCCATCCATTCACTCATCCATCCATCCCTCCTTCCACTCATCCATCCATCCCTCCACTCATCCAACCATCCACTCATCCATCAATCCCTCCTTCCACTCATCCATCCCTTCTTCCACTCATCCAACCATCCTTCCACTCATCCATCCATCCGCTCATCCATCCATTCACTCATCCATCCATCCCTCCTTCCACTCATCCATCCATCCTTCCACTCATCCATCCATTCACTCATCCATCCCTCCTTCCACTCATCCACCCATCCCTTCTTCCACTCATCCATCCATCCCTCCTTCCACTCATCCATCCATCCCTCCACTCATCCATTCACTCATCCATCCCTCCTTCCATTCATCCATCCATCCACTCATCCATCCCTCCTTCCATCTATCCATCCACTCATCTATCCATTCACTCATCCATCCATCCCTCCTTCCACTCATCCATCCTTCCACTCATCCATCCATCCGCTCTCCATCCATTCACTCATCCATCCATCCCTCCTTCCACTCATCCACTCATCCATCCACTCATCCATCCATTCACTCATCCATCCATCCCTCTTTCCACTCATCCATCCATCCCTCCACTCATCCATCCACTCATCCATCCATCCTTCCACTCATCCATCCATCCATCCACTCATCCATCCCTCCCTCCTTCGACTCATCAATCCATCCCTCCACTCATCCTTCCACTCATCCATCCATCCCTCCTTCCACTCATCCATCCATCCCTCCACTCATCCATTCACTCATCCATCCATCCCTCCACTCATCCATTCACTCATCCATCCATCCCTCCACTCATCCATCCCTCGTTCCATCCATCCATCCATCCACTCATCCATCCATTCACTCATCCATCCATCCCTCCTTCCACTCATCCATCCATCCTTCCACTCATCCATCCATCCGCTCATCCATCTATTCACTCATACATCCATCGCTCCTTCCACTCATCCATCCATCCCTCAACTCATCCATCCACTCATCCATCCCTCCTTCCACTCATCCATCCATCCCTCCACTCATCCATTCACTCATCCATCCATCGCTCCACTCATCCATCCCTCCTTCCATTCATCCATCCATCACTCCTTCCATTCATCCATCCATCCACTCATCCATCCATCCACTCATCCATCCATCCCTCCTTCCACTCATCCAACCATCCTTCCACTCATCCATCCATCCGCTCATCCATCCATTCACTCATCCATCCATCGCTCCTTCCACTCATCCATCCATCCTTCCACTCATTCATCCATCCACACATCCATCCCTCCCTCCTTCGACTCAATTCATCCCTCCACTCATCCATCCATCCCTCCACTCATCTATTCACTCATCCATCCCTCCACTCATCCATCCCTCCTTCCATTCATCCATCCATCCACTCATCCATCCCTCCTTCCATCCATCCATCCATTCACTCATCCATCCCTCCTTCCACTCATCCATCCATCCACTCTCCATCCATTCACTCATCCTTCCATCCCTCCTTCCACTAATCCATCCTCCTTCTACTCATCCATCCATCCCTCCTTCCACTCATCCATCCATCCACTCATCCATCCATCCCTCCTTCCACTCATCCATCCATCCCTCCACTCATCCATCCACTCATCCATCCATCCCTCCTTCCACTCATCCATCCATCCCTCCTTCCACTCATCCATCCATCCCTCCACTCATCCATTCACTCATCCGTCCATCCCTCCACTCATCCATCCCTCCTTCCATTCATCCATCCATCCACTCATCCATCCCTCCTTCCATCTATCCATCCACTCATCCATCCATTCACTCATCCATCCATCCCTCCTTCCACTCATCCATCCTTCCACTCATCCATCCACTCATCCATCCATCCCTCCTTCCACTCATCCATCCATCCCTCCTTCCACTCATCCATCCATCCCTCCTTCCACTCATCCATCCATCCCTCCACTCATCCATCCATCCTTTCACTCATCCATCCCTCCCTCCTTCGACTCATCAATCCATCCCTCCACTCATGCATTCACTCGTCCATCCATCCCTCCTTCCACTCATCCATCCATCCCTCCACTCATCCATTCACTCATCCATCCATCCCTCCACTCATCCATCCCTCGTTCCATTATTCCATCCATCCACTCATCCATCACTCCTTCCATCCATCCATCCATTCATCCATCCATTCACTCATCCACTCATCCATCCATCCAGTCATCGATCCCTCCCTCCTTCGACTCATCAATCCATCCCTCCACTCATCCATTCACTCATCCATCCATCCCTCCACTCATCCATTCACTCATCCATCCATCCCTCTACTCATCCATCCCTCCTTCCACTCATCCATTCACTCATCCATCCATACCTCTACTCATCCATCCCTCCTTCCATTCATCCATCCATCCACTCATCCATCCATTCACTCATCCATCCATCCCTTCTTCCACTCATCCAACCATCCTTCCACTCATCCATCCATCCGCTCATCCATCCATTCACTCATCCATCCATCCCTCCTTCCACTCATCCATCCATCCCTCCACTCATCCATCCATCCACTCATCCATCCATCCCTCCTTCCACTCATCCATCCCTTCTTCCACTCATCCAACCATCCTTCCACTCATCCATCCATCCGCTCATCCATCCATTCACTCATCCATCCATCCCTCCTTCCACTCATCCATCCATCCCTCCACTCATCCATCCATCCACTCATCCATCCATCCCTCCTTCCACTCATGTGCCAAATCACTCTGCGGATCATACGGGTGATCCGCTGTGGCGACCCCGAACGGGAGCAGCCGAAAGAAGAAGAAGACCACAGGATAAAATTAATTAGTGGCTGTCTATTTATTATGTATGCAGATCTATTGAAATTTTGACACTCCTGCCGTACCCTTATCTTTCTCTTCCTTGTGTGAAGTTAATATTTTGAAATCCCGTTGCCTCGAAAGAGAAGTAACGAGACATCAGGAGACACGTGTTAAGTGGAGAAGAGATAGTCATTGTGTATCAATAAATATACAGTGCCTTCAGAAAGTATTGACACCCCTCAATTTTTGTCACATTTTGTTGTATTATAGCCTGAATTTAAAATGGATTAAACTTTAAAAAAAAATTGTCACCAATCCACACAAAATACCCCATAATGACAAAGTGAAAACATGTTTTTCATGATTTTTAAAAATTACATGAAAATGAAAAACTGAAATATCTTGCAATAATAAGTATTCAATCCCCTGAGTCTATACTTTGTAGCAGTGATTACAGCTTTGAGTCTCCTTTGGTATGTCTGTATCATCTTTGCGCACCTGGATTTGGGGATTTTCTCCCATTCTTCCTTGCAGATTTGCTCAAACTCTATCAAGTTGGATGGGGAACTTTGGTGAACGGCAATCTTCAAATCTTTCCACAGATTCTCAATGGGATTCAAGTCTGGGCTTTGGCTGGGCCAATCAAGGACTTTCACGTTCTTGTTCTGATGCCATTCCAGTGTTGCTTTGGCTGTATGCTTGGGGTCATTGTCCTGTTGGAACGTAAATCTTTTGCACTCTGAAGCAGGTTCTCCTCAAGGATTTGCTTTCATTTGGCTCCAATCATTGTTCCCTCGAACCCAACAAGTCTCTCGGTTCCTGCCGCTGAAAATCATCCAATCGTAAGATGCTACCACCACCAGGCTTCACGGTAGGGATGGTGTTCGATGGGTGATGAGCTGTGTTCGGTTTCTGCCAGACGTAGCGCTTTGCATTCAGGCTAAAGAGTTCAATTTTCGTCTCATCAGACCACAGAATCTTTTTCCTTGTGCTCTCAGAGTCTTTCACATGCCTTTTTGCAAACTCCAGGTGTGCTGTCATGGGCCTTTTTCTCAGGAGTGGCTTCTGTCTGGCCACTCTCCCATAAAGCCTCGATTTGTGAAGTGCTGCCGAGACTGTTGTCCTTCCGGCAGGTTCTCCCATCTCATCCAAGGAACTCTGTAGTTCTGTCAGAGTGGTCATTGGGCTTTTGGTCACCTCCCTGATCATGGTCCTTCTTGCCCGGTTGCTCAGTTTGGTCGGACGGCCAGCTCGAGGAAAAGTCTGGGTCGTTCCCTATTCTTTCCATTTCCGAATAATGGAGCTCACTGTGCTCTTGGGAACTTTAAACACTCCAGAAATTGTTTTATACCCTTCCCCAGATCTATACTTCCTCACAATTATATCATGGAGTTCTACAGACAGTTCCTTGGACTTCATGGTAGAGTTTCTGCTCTGACATTCACTGTCAACTGTGGGACCTTGTGTAGAAAAGTATGTTTCTTTCTAACTAATGTCCAATCAATTGAATTGGCCACAGGTGGACTCCAATCAAGTTGTGGAGACATCTCAAGGATGACCAAAGGAAATCGGACACACCTGAGCTCAATTTGGAGTGTCATAGCAGAGGGGTTGAACACCTGTTGATGCAAGACAGTTCAGCTTTTCATTTTTAATTAATTTGAAGAAAATTCTAAAAACTTGTTTTCACTTTGTCATTATGGGGTATTTTGTGTGGATCGGTGACAAATAATTTCAATATAATCCATTGTAAATTCACGCAGTAACACAACAAAAATGTGACAATTTGAGGGGTGTGAATACTTTCTGAAGGCACTGTATGTGTGGAAATTGGGAGAATGTGAAATAATGACATACAAATACTTTGTTGTTTCTGCAGATGTGGATGACAAGAGCCACAGATGCTCTAAATGCTCGACAGTTGATCCTCCACTTACATTTAATTACAGGGGAAATTATATACAGTATATGCTGTTTCACCCCCTCCTGTGTCATCCTCTCATCTTTCACCCCACTCCCACACTGCCCTCCCTCTCCCCCACTCCATTTTTATTTCCATCCTTTCAACAGCTCCATACATGAGGAGGTTGACATGACCTTTTGTGAGATCTTCACAATTATCTGAGATTATTCCATTACCGATTTGAGTGGAATTGTCCAAGTTCTCAGCACGCTGATCAACTTCCTTCGTGCACCAAATAGTACAACATCTCAGCACGGGGTATGCTCAGGTGGATAGCGATGCTCAACTGAGGTTTGTCAACATGGCAACTGGATTGCGCCCTCTGTCTCAGTCAATGAGCCATGGCGGTACAGGAAAGATAGGAAACAAGGTTCGAGCTTCCAGCACAAACAGCGCCTCATGTGGTCTGACATTGGAAGGAGACAGAGGTCAACACAATGACATGAAAGGTGAACAGGTAAGGAATGCTTTGCAAATCCGAAGTTTATGAAACATACTAGCTACTGCTACTTGCGTTCTGATTGAACGGGCATACTCTATCTGACGTGTCAACTTGCGTTTCTCTTTTTATTTTTGTCTCGAAGATTGGCTGGCCCTCAGGGGACTCGGATCGAGCTGCGAGTCGTGGATCAGAGTGCACGTCTGAAGAAGAAGATGAATTTGACAATGCGGAAGATGAAGAAAAGAAGGACGATTGTCAGGGGCACAGCCGACCAGCCACTCCAACTCTACTTGGTCATGAAGTTATGGAAGAACGTGCTCGGTTTACGGTGAGATGTTACGTGTGCTGAGAATGATATTGCACAGACGTCCTTGTCCTTTTTACCCATTTCCGTTTGTAGGTATGTTATTGACTTTCAGCCGCTGGGTATCCATGGTGATAGTGTCTGGTTCTGCATTCAATTTCTGGTGGAATCGCTTCGTACCGACTGCTGTTATGATCAGTGCCAGCACGGGGTGCTGCCCCACTCGGTTGACCATCCTTTAAGTTGAAAGAGAATGTTGCCTTCTTTGTCTACAACTTGCTTGTCCATCTGTCTCTCTCCATTCCTTCGTAAGTGTGTTATACGCATTCTCTGTTGTCCATTTGTTCCGTAAGGCTTTTTTGTAGACAAGTCGAGGTTTATGGAGGATCTAGAACATAGAACACATGGGTGAAACGTCTTCCGTATTTTACGGAAATCCGTATTTTTGTAACGACCCACATGTAGGTTTCTGTATGTTCGTCATCAGAAAGGCATGCCACGATTTTATGGAATTGAGGTGCTATTCTGATACGCTGATTCATTTCTAAAACCATTTCATCCGGATGGGGTGAAATGCTCATGCATTATGACCACGATTATGTGAATTGCCCCCATGGTAGTTTTTATTGTGAGTTATTATTGTAGAAGTTGTCCGGGTACAAAAGCTTGCAAGCGCGTCACCGTGATTAGATTTCCGCCAGGCAGGAGACCGTGTGTGTCCGTCGGTGTTGAGTATCTGCCTTTCCTCACCGGTAGATTCGTCAGTACTGGTTGTCACGTTGGAATGGCATTGATATCCGTTTACATTATGAGTGTTTATAAACATTTTATTTTGTTATATTGATGGTGTGGTATTAATTTGTGATTGGAATGAAAATAGAGATTAAGTATAAAGAAGAGGAAGAAAAAATTGGAGAAGTGGGCGTGGAAAAGGAAAAGGCGGGGCTTCCCCGATCGGAATGGAAGGCTGTGACGTTCATTCATTCCACGTGGGCGATTTATAATAGCTGAAGAAGACTGCTTGAGTTATCACCGAGACGGGACTAACTACTTATCCTTCGGTAGAATCCTTCTTCAATCGTCTCACAAAAGGTCGAGGAGAACTTGCGTGCCATTGCGATCTGTAACGGCATCGTTTTTACGTTATAATGTGTAAATATTCTTGAGCTCGGGTTGATCGGGGGTTTTCGAGAACCGGGTGCAACCGGAAGTGAGACGAGCGGGTTGATCGGTCGCAGGTGGAATAAAGGATCGACTCGGATTCCGAACGCCTCGGACGTCTTTTCCTTCCAAGCGAAAGACCCGCCTGCTTGGCGTTTTGGGCGCGAACGACCGCCATTTGTTGGTGTCTATCAGACGCATTCCACTCTACAGAGATCTGTGCCTGGTGGTGTGCTGAAAAGGGCAACCCTTATCGTGGAGTTTTGCTGGTAACGATTCTTCACCCGATATTGGCACCTTCGTGTGGCTCGTGTGTAAAAAGGTCTTTTTTGCCTTTGTCGTACCTTGCACGTCTTGCGTTGCCTTACATGGGTTGATAAAGCTTGTCGGGAGTCGATTTCTCCTTGAATCCTTCATCAACATTCCTGCCAGGTTCCATAGGGCTATTCAGCTAAGTACCCCGGCAACTTACCATTCCCTTGTGGCATTTGAACTTTCAGAAGTATTCCCGTCACTTGTACGTTCACGACTCCGACCGCTAGCCAACGCTGATGCAGTTCCCCTTGTTACTCATTTTGCCAACCTCGGAAGGATGACCAGCTGAGTCAACCCGCCTGGTGTTAATTCAACAGCAGGAGAGGGGCTCGAACCCAAAACCCTAAGATCTTAAGCCAACCACCCAACAACACCAGGCTCCAGCAATGAATGTTCGGGTAAAATAAAAAAAATTCCACCCCAAGTATCACTTTCATTTGCATGGGTTTTTTTTTTGTTGCAATATGGATAAGATCACCCCCATAATGCATATTTTGACATCAATTTTTCGAAAATTTTCCGAGGGAGCAACTTCTTTTCTGAAACTACAAATACTATTTCGATGAAACTTTACCACAACCTTCATCACCCTGTTTGTACCACAGCAGAAGGATGTCACGGCAGAAGGTGGAGTTGTCAGCAGAGATGAAGAGGATTTTTGAGAGAGTCGAAGAGATCATTGATGAAGATCAGAAATTGGACTGAGCCCAGAACACTGTCTTGGAGCACTCTCCTTCACAGCAAGTGGAAATCAAAGGATTCCATTGAGAGCCACACGTTGGCTGTGAGAGTAGGGCACATCAGTAAGATGTGTATGGAATTGGCCTTGTGATGCCATAGGCAGAGAGTTTGGAGAGCAAGGCAGGATGCCAGACTACATCAAAAGCCTGAAATATGTCCAGACAGACAGCTCTAATTTCATGTCTGACATTGAGGGCCTCCAGCAATCATTAGGTGAGTATAAGCAGCATTTCCAAGATGGAGTGACCTGGTCTGAAACCATATTGATGATCTAAAATGTAGGTTGTTGGAGAAAAGGAAGGATTCCATGACCTTAGTGATGATTGGGAGTAAGCTGATATTCCTGCCTTTAATGGAATCGGATTTTGCACATTGTTATGGAATCCGGTGATGTTTCCTGACTTCCAAGCAGATGGAAAATTATCAAGGGCAAATGACAGGGTGAAAAGGTGAGAGAGAGAGAGAGAGAGAGAGAGAGAGAGAGAGAGAGAGAGAGAGAGAGAGAGAGAGAGAGAGAGAGAGAGAGAGAGAGAGAGAGAGAGAGAGAGAGAGAGAGAGAGAGAGAGAGAGAGAGAGAGAGAGAGAGAGAGAGAGAGAGAGAGAGAGAGAGAGAGAGAGAGAGAGAGAGAGAGAGAGAGAGAGAGAGAGAGAGAGAGAGAGAGAGAGAGAGAGAGAGAGAGAGAGAGAGAGAGAGAGAGAGAGAGAGAGAGAGAGAGAGAGAGAGAGAGAGAGAGAGAGAGAGAGAGAGAGAGAGAGAGAGAGAGAGAGAGAGAGAGAGAGAGAGAGAGAGAGAGAGAGAGAGAGAGAGAGAGAGAGAGAGAGAGAGAGAGAGAGAGAGAGAGAGAGAGAGAGAGAGAGAGAGAGAGAGAGAGAGAGAGAGAGAGAGAGAGAGAGAGAGAGAGAGAGAGAGAGAGAGAGAGAGAGAGAGAGAGAGAGAGAGAGAGAGAGAGAGAGAGAGAGAGAGAGAGAGAGAGAGAGAGAGAGAGAGAGAGAGAGAGAGAGAGAGAGAGAGAGAGAGAGAGAGAGAGAGAGAGAGAGAGAGAGAGAGAGAGAGAGAGAGAGAGAGAGAGAGAGAGAGAGAGAGAGAGAGAGAGAGAGAGAGAGAGAGAGAGAGAGAGAGAGAGAGAGAGAGAGAGAGAGAGAGAGAGAGAGAGAGAGGTGAATGTGAATGTGAATGTGAATGTGCAAGAGCAGCAAAGCAGATTTTTAGGACATGCGAGCTGATGCCATTCTGTCTCGTTGCAGAATCAGAGTCGAGGGTTGCCAGAAACTTCTCCACTTTCTCGGATGCAAAAGACAATCCAGGAGTAGTTGGGTGAAACTGGGTTGGGTGAGTACAAACATGGGGTTGGGGACACAGGATTTGGAGGCAAACACAGAACTGAGGCATTCAGCCTCTTTACGAGTAGCGTCTGCTGTCTTGCCGTTTGAAGAGAGTGAAGGGATGGAAGGGGAGCATACTCCAGAGACAGATTTAACAAGGAGACACCAAGTTTTAGAGGAGAGAGACAAGTTTGAAATTTCAATCTTGAGGTTGGACAGATATTGGTTTCTGGCTCTGCTGAGAGTAGACACACACTTGTTGCAGGTTTTGTGGAATGATCTGACATTGCCTTCGTTTGGGTTTGTTTTCCAGGAAGAGAATGCAAATTGTTTCAGAGCAACTGCCTCACAACAGGATTCAGTGTACCATGTGTGGGAGGAAAGGATAACTGAATGCCTTGTCCACCATTTTGTAAGAAGCTCCAGTTTGCTTGTAATCTCGAGTGGATGTTAGAGATCTGATGGTATTTTCAGGCCAGTACCACAGCTAAAATTGTATAGCTTGAGCATAACCTGGATCCCTTTATCTCATTTGAACCCTTTCTGCTGTGCGCCTGTCAGGAAAGGTGAATCTCCAAATGGAGGACATACGGTACGAGTCAATAGACTTGTGAGACAGAATTGATCCTTGAAAAATGCAATTCATTTTCTCCCTTGATTATTCAACAGTTGAATGTATCCTCATCAGGTTTACAAGATCCTTGTCAAACCTAGGCCTGAGGAGAGCTGGGTGGTATTCAGAAGGTACACTGACTTCGCTCGACTAAATGACAAGGTAGGTTGATCCATTCTCTCCGGATTGCCGACCTTTTTAGACTTGCTGCTTGTACCTTTCGTGTTACTGACATTGTGACCTTTCCTGTATCTCCTCCAACTGTCTTGTTGTTTGGGCACAGCTCAAGGAAACGTTTCCTGGGTTCCGGCTTGCACTGCCGCCCAAGCGCTGGTTCAAAGACAACTTTGATCCCGTTTTTTTGGAGCATCGGCAGGCCGGTCTGCAGGCTTTCTTACAAAACCTCGTCGCACACAAGGATGTTACCAACTGGTAGAGTGGGATCCTTGGGAGGGTTTCTGAGTGCCAACTAGTTTTCGGGGATTGAAGTTGTTCAATTGATTTTTGTGCAGTCATTTGTCTTCTTTGAAATGAAACTTATAGTTGTTGTTGTTTTGTTTTTATCAGTATCCCAGTGCGTGACTTCCTCTGTTTGGATGAACCTCCTGGGCCTTTTGACAGCTTGGTGGAGAGCCGGGTAAAAACCTGAATAATGCAGTCGATGTGCATATGGCACTAGGCGTACAATGGTGTCCTGCCTGCCTCCGATTTACGCTCAATGTGTCTGCAGGCATTTTGTGAAGGTTTGGAGGAAACAAATTATCAGCTCCAGCGGGAGCTCCTGGATCGGCAGCATGAGATAGACACCTTGCGAGTATCTCTGGATTTGTCGACAAACCGTTTGGCAGTAATGGAAGGTCAACTCAGGTATTCTCGCTACGATGATGAGGTTTCTGTTGGACCTCCAACCCCTCACACTCCTCTTCACCCTTTATCTCGTTTTGTCCTTCCTGATATCGTTTTCAAAATGGAAATGAAACATGTCTCGAGGACAGGTGTTAACCTGAACTTGTGAAAATCCATGTGACTATTATACAATGCCCATTTTGGGTGGTGGTCCATGGTAACGCTCTTTGGAGATCTTTCCCGAGACATCGTGAAGTTGCTCGACTTGTTCAAAAGTCAAGTTGAGTCGATCAAGGTCTGATTTGTGAGCAATGGTGGATCCAAGCTGTTGCAAATGTTTTGACAATGCTTTTTGTTGTTGTTGATTTTTGGGGGTTTTTTGTCTTTATTTTATTATTTATTTTCATGCTGGAGTGGAGGGGTGACAACATGAATAAGTTCAAAAGGGTTACATGTCGTAAAGTACCACAGTCGAGCTATAGCAGCTTTTGTTATCATTAGATGGAATCGACAGGATGTTGATCGAGGTACGTTGACCACCGTTGGAAGCAATGACAAGCTGACATTTCTGGCTTTTGGGGTTGGGGCTGTTTTGCTCCGGCAAAGACTTAATGCCCAAAAATGCCAAAAATCATCCATTGCTCCACCTGTCCGCTGATGCAGGTATACACTACGCTTCACCAGCAAGACCAGCTCTTCATTCTTTTTTTTCTAGCTCACCTGGAACTGAGTTCCGGGGCGATTAAGGGATGGCGCATTGTCCGTCCGTCCGTCCGTCCGTCCACAAATACTTGCAACTTCTTTTCTGAAACTACAAATACTACTTCGATGAAACTTTACCACAACCTTCATCACTCTGTATGTACCAAAGTTTGTTCATGGCATTTTTTTTTAAATCAGACCTTGAGGGAGTCGACAGGGGTTGCCTTCCAAAATATATATTTGCTTTCTTCTCAGAAACTACACACACAATTTCAATGAAACTTGACCACAACCTTCTTCGCCCATGACGTACCAAAGTTTGTTCATGTTATTAAAAAAAAAACATCATGGTTGAAGGAGATATAGGGGGGGTGGCCCGCCAAAATATGAATTTGCTATAACATGGTTCATTGGTACATTTTGTTGATTCCATCCCACGTTGACTTCCTCCTCAGTCTCATTGTTCTACCAAGTGAGTGCCCAGGGGTATTGCCCCTATTTTTGGTATCGGCTCCATGTTTCACTCGACTTGTATTCCAACTCCGTTTCCCTTCAACTCTTTTATTTTATTTTAGTCGAAGCACCGACTCCCTACGGGAGTGACCAGGGTGGTGTGTTATTATCCTTCAAATGTGTCATTCAAAATACCTCTCGGTGCGTAATTCAATACACCACACCGCACCGGAACACGCGTGGGGACAGGAATACTGTACTGTAAAGGGTGGGAACTTGTAATAATCTCTCCTACCTGGAGCGATGCCACATGAGAGAGAGAGAGAGAGAGAGAGAGAGAGAGAGAGAGAGAGAGAGAGAGAGAGAGAGAGAGAGAGAGAGAGAGAGAGAGAGAGAGAGAGAGAGAGAGAGAGAGAGAGAGAGAGAGAGAGAGAGAGAGAGAGAGAGAGAGAGAGAGAGAGAGAGAGAGAGAGAGAGAGAGAGAGAGAGAGAGAGAGAGAGAGAATTAATCCCCCCCCCTCCCCGAATCCCAAAGACCACCGGCAAAGATAAAAACACGCCCATGCACTAAATGGGGTCATGCTGATCCTATGTAGCAAGACTGGATATAATTGGCCCAGAACTGTATGAGGAGTACCATGATAAACAAAAATACACATTGGTCTGTGAATTAGAGTAAGGATTCCTTCACCCAACAATGAGAGATTGAATAAATTAATTGAACAGGATATCTTGTTTGGGGTGTTGCTTCTGTGAAACGTACCACATGCATCATATTGAACCCTCGGGTGGAATCGCTTGTGGAACTTTGGTTATCCCATGGCGGTGCGGTGCGGTTTTACAGAGAGTTGGGTGTGGAGCCACGTCTTCAAATTCCAAGTGACCGTCGAGGTTCAAGCAGCGAAGGGGAGTATTCGACGGTGGAGGCCGATCAAAGTCCCACAATGACTGCGAGCAGGTGTGTCAGGGTGGGCGATTATGTGATGAAATTGTTTATGGTTACGAACAAATATTCTTTCCTTTGCCCCTGCATCATTTTCCCAAACACTCGATTAACTTTGTCACCCTTAAAGCTGGCCACCCATCCACCACAGCCCCGGGTGCACCGGGGCACATGTGGAACTGGCCGAGAGTCCTCAAGAGCAAAGAGTCGACGAAGTCGAGCATCACCTTGGCCTGGATGAGTCCTCATCTTACGAGCAGGCCGAAGAAGCTCTAGCTCTGAACGAGTAAAGACAGGGCCACAGACTCATTCCTTCCCATCTGCAGATTTCAATCTTGTATGGGATTTGGATTCTCATGAGATTTCTCATTTTTATATTTGGTGATGTTTCAGGTTTGCTGTTGGCTCTATATCCTTGTATATTCTTATATTTTATTTTTTTTTACTTCTGTGAAGGATTTTTCTTGCTTGCTTGCTCGTGCTGTGCGAGTATCAGGTCTGCCATTTTATTTGTTATTTTATTTGGGAAAGAGAGTTAGGGTTGGGGGGGGGGGTGCGGGCATCCTCCATTGATTTTGATCTTCGTGTTCCATCTGTGCCATCGGAACCTTGAGCAATTAGACCAAAGACCAAAGACCACCGGCAAAGATAAAAACACGCCCATGCACTAAATAGGGTCATGCTGATCCTATGTAGCAAGACTGGATGTAATTGGCCCAGAACTGTATGAGGAGTACCACGATGATTTGCTGGAATTCCGTCTCGACAAACAGGCTGCTCGTTTCACGAAGCAACTGTAATCTCGCCTTGAAGTACCTTTGCCAATGAATTTCACGTAAGATTCGAGGAGGACCTGAAGTGGGGGTGGTGGGGGGGGGGTGGTGGTGTTGTAAGTTTGTTGTTGTTGATTAGTGGTGGGAAATGCTTGCCCAATGTATAACCTTGTTACCTTCGTTCAACTCATTCCAAATAGATCTTGTAAGAATGATTTGGAGTTTTCATGTTCACAATTTTCCTGTTTTTTTTTGAATTAATGGAAGTAGGGAACATTAATATTCTTGGATTCAATGATGGTGATAACAGATCATCTCATTGGAGGGTCTAGTTTACTGGTGGAACGGTTGAGCTGGTTGTCTATGCAGTTGTAACAGACAGCCAGGCAGCATTCTGTAGTGCTTTGCACGCGTCCCGAGTGTAATTCCAGGGTAATCGGGTGATTCAGCACGATCTGCGTATTCCTATCTCGTCTATGCAATCCTGGTCCAGAGTAACTGCCAACCATTGTATGTTCAACTACCCATATGTGGCTCTCATCGCAAATCCAAGGGTTTGAGCTCCGAATGAAGTTGCTCCGTCCATGTACGCAAGTAGGACCGAGAACTTTACGGCTCAATCGCTGGCCAAGCATTTTGGGGTGTGGGTGCTGTGGTCCACGCTCCTCGAAGAGAAATTCGTTTAGGGAGCGACTGCATCTGTTCATCACTTTGCTTACGCAATACATTTGCTCATGTTACTGTCTCGATGGACGATTACGCAATGAAATCTCTTGCTTTTTGTTTTCACAGCAAGGAACCGTGCTGTGGATTTAGCAGAGGCATAGTTCCAACTCTGCACTTCTCGTAGCATTATTTGCAGCTGGAAACTCGTGTCAAATCGGGGTCATATCTGCGGTAGTTAGGTGTGTGCGTCTGAGTGTGTGCAGATATACTTTAGCATAGCACTCCACTGTATCAGAGGTCACTGAGACGAATACCCCGGCAATGCTCCTGTCTTATTGTTGAGCTAGTGGTGACGGTAAATGGTTAATCCTTTCAAAGAGGGCTGCCGTAAGTACACTGGCTTGACACCATACTTGCTAACTATGCACCATTGTTGGAAGACCTTATTTGACCTCTCAGCTTCAGGTGTATTAAAATACCTCCTAATGTACCATAACAGAAGCCAGGTTTCTCCTACTCCACTTGAATAAGATCTCTCACTGGAGAACCACTCGCACACCTTCGTCCAAAGGCGACAGCGTACGTTGCGTACCATCTAAGCCAAGCATTTGTCTGTCTGTCTTTGTTTATAATCGACCTTCATCGAATGACTCTCCGGCAGCGATGTGGATGAAAGGGTTTACATCATGACGAGGATTTCGTTATGAAAGGGCAAAGTTGAATGGCGATTAATTTGAAACGGTTACAAAAGTTGCCTGTAATTTTGTGCTGCAAAGGATCGTAACATTTTATATATATATATATATATATATATATATATATATATATTCAACCAAAGCATGAATTTATTATAATTTTTTTGAATTGATAATCATAAAAGATTCTTTCACCATGGCTGAATTATTTTGCCTTTTTGGGGGAGGGGGGGAGAGAGGTTCTGGAGCTTGTGTTGATGTTAATGCTCGTAGATAGAAGGGAGTGAATCCACCAGCGAAGGGAGTAACCTGAGAAACTTTATCTGGGGGGGGGGGGTGGAAGTTATTGAAACGTTTGTGTGATTGAGGCTGGTGTTCGTCCTGTTTTTAGTCTCTGGGCTCAAAATGCATCACCCTTCTGATTTGTGTTCATCTGTTTGAGGTTTAATTTCTGGATAATGTAAAAGTGGCTGTCCATTTATTTGTACTTCATTCCTCTTGTTCTTTTATTATGTCTCGTACAGAGATGGGTGATGTTTTGTTTTCCCATTGATTCTCTCTTTCCAACAAACTACAATCGCACTGCAGTCCTTTCTGGCCAATCCTGTCCAAATTTCCAATGGTGGTACTAATTGATCCAGTACACTCAGAGTCCAATTTTCACATGGAGAGACCTTGCTTGACCCAGTCCACCCAGACTTTCTTGTCTCTGCGATTTAGAGTCCCGAGTCTGATTTTAAGGGGGTCAAAGGTGAAACTAATTCGCACGTTTTGTTGTTCCCTTGTTTTTTGAGTCGATGAAGCTGAGGTTTGGTGCAAGAGGGGTTTTCAAAGAGCCACGATAGGTATGCAGAGAAACATTTAGGATTTGAGTCGTTTTAGGGATAATAGAGGGGTCAAAGGTCAAAATGGGACTTGAAATTCGAGTTTCGAGCTGAAACAAACGTTTACATATCAAGCAATCTTTACAAAACTTATGAAACATGTCTTACCACAACCCCTTCAGACGAAACAGGTAAACATTGGTGCAAACAGGTAAACATTGGTGCGCTGTCTTGATTTGCTCAAGGTTTAGGGTGATCACACACAGGTGATGACGCACCTTTGGGGGGGGGGGAGAGGGAGGTCCTCAAAGCCCTTTTGCAAACTCGGTCATGCTGACTTAATTATAGCCTGATCTGACCTTTGAACTCTTTTTCGTCAATCAGCACACTGATCATGCGGCCACCCTCAGAATTTCTGTCTGCATTGACCAGCATTTTGTAATACGTAACGACCTTGATTATGTGGCCAACACCGGCGAAGGAGTTTTGAGAAGAAGGAAGAAGAAGAGTAGCGTTGATGATGGGGAGGGGCCCGGTGTGAGGGAGAGTAGTGGAAAGAGAAAAGTGAATCCGAAGTGTGAGACACACGGGTCGAGAAGGACAACAATAAGGAGAAGTGAAAGTTGAAATGAAGGACGACATGATGGGAATATCACAAGTTTGAAGAGAAGAAGAAGAGTTTCGGGATATTTTTCCCACACAAGGTGGGCGCCTGTCGTGCTTCCCAATCCTATTCCCACGATCTTCCCGGATTGCTGACCATTCTCCCATTTGACGCTCTGCTCGCCCTCCTTGGGTCTGTGTTTTCATCGCCGTCGTTCCGCTTCAGTTATCAACGCGCTAACTATTTAACTCTGTTAAACTAGCGATCGGTCATCATCGGTGTCCGTGTAGTAATCGCGATCCCGATAACCGCGTCATATTGAACTCTGAGAGCCAAACGACATGAACAGATCCCTGTAACCTTATAACAGTGTAACGGTTACAGTGTAACCTTATAACCTCATAATAGTGTAACGGTTACAGTGTAACCTTATAAAATCATAATAGTGTAACAGTTACAGTGTAACCTTATAAAATCATAATAGTGTAACAGTTACAGTGTAACCTTATAAAATCATAATAGTGTAACAGTTACAGTGTAACCTTATAATCTCATAATAGTGTAACGGTTACAGTGTAACCTTATAACCTCATAATAGTGTAACGGTTACAGTGTAACCTTATAACCTCATAATAGTGTAACGGTTACAGTGTAACCTTATAACCTCATAATAGTGTAACGGTTACAGTGTAACCTTATAACCTCATAATAGTGTAACGGTTACAGTGTAACCTTATAACCTCATAATAGTGTAACGGTTACAGTGTAACCTTATAACCTCATAATAGTGTAACGGTTACAGTGTAACCTTATAACCTCATAATAGTGTAACGGTTACAGTGTAACCTTATAACCTCATAATAGTGTAACGGTTACAGTGTAACCTTATAACCTCATAATAGTGTAACGGTTACAGTGTAACCTTATAACCTCATAATAGTGTAACGGTTACAGTGTAACCTTATAACCTCATAATAGTGTAACGGTTACAGTGTAACCTTATAACCTCATAATAGTGTAACGGTTACAGTGTAACCTTATAACCTCATAATAGTGTAACGGTTACAGTGTAACCTTATAACCTCATAATAGTGTAACGGTTACAGTGTAACCTTATAAAATCATAATAGTGTAACAGTTACAGTGTAACCTTATAATCTCATAATAGTGTAACGGTTACAGTGTAACCTTATAACCTCATAATAGTGTAACAGTTACAGTGTAACCTTATAACCTCATAATAGTGTAACGGTTACAGTGTAACCTTATAAAATCATAATAGTGTAACAGTTACAGTGTAACCTTATAACCTCATAATAGTGTAACGGTTACAGTGTAACCTTATAAAATCATAATAGTGTAACAGTTACAGTGTAACCTTATAACCTCATAATAGTGTAACGGTTACAGTGTAACCTTATAACCTCATAATAGTGTAACAGTTACAGTGTAACCTTATAACCTCATAATAGTGTAACAGTTACAGTGTAACCTTATAACCTCATAATAGTGTAACAGTTACAGTGTAACCTTATAACCTCATAATAGTGTAACAGTTACAGTGTAACCTTATAACCCTAACAATCCCGAACCATGTTCTCGTACAAGTGAAGTCCACACGACGTTCCGAACGCTGTGGAACTCTAAGGTTACTTTCCCTTTGGGGGGAACAGATCGGAACGTCTCCTTTTAAAATCACTACAGGACAAAAGGCACAGATCGGCCTGAAACACGTCGCTTATGGTCTTTGTCGCAAGATTTTTTTTTCACACACACATACACACTCTGAAACACACACACACACAAACACACACACTGAAACGCACACACTCTGAAACGCACACACTCTGAAACGCACACACTCTTAAACGCACACACTCTGAAACGCACACTCTGAAACGCACACACTCTGAAACACACACACTCTGAAACGCACACACACACTCTGAAACGCACACACACACTCTGAAACACACACACTCTGAAACGCACACACACTCTGAAACACACACACTGAAACACACACACTCTGAAACACACACACACATACACACACACACACACACACACACACACACACACACACACACACACACACACACACACACACACACTCTGAAATGCACACACTCTGAAACGCACACATATTCTGAAATACACACACTCTGAAACGCACACACACTCTGAAACGCACACATACTCTGAAATACACACTCTGAAACGCACACATACTCTGAAATGCACACATACTCTGAAACACACATACTCTGAAACACACATACTCTGAAACGCACACATACTCTGAAACACACACACATACTGTGAAACGCACACACACTCAAACACACACACTCTGAAACACACCCACACACTCTGAAACACACACACTCTGAAACACACACATACTCTGAAATGCACACATACTCTGAAACACACATACTCTGAAACACACATACTCTGAAACGCACACACACTCTGAAACACGCACACATACTGTGAAACGCACACACACTCAAACACACACACTCTGAAACACACCCACACACTCTGAAACACACACACACTCTGAAACGCACACATTCTCTGAAACACACACACTCTGAAATGCACACACACTCTGAAACCCACACACTCTGAAACCCACACACTCTGAAACACGCACACACACTCACTCTGAAACACACGCACACACTGAAACACACACACACCCTGAAACGCACTAGAAGACACACTGACACTCACACACTGGGACACACTCACTGGATCATACACACACTGAAACACACACTCTGAAACACATACACACTCTGGAACATGCACAGTCTTTGCAACACACACACACACACACTCATAATTTCCAAATTTCTCATTTTAATAAATCCCCCCACTTCCCCTTCCAATCCAAAGCACTTTTTTACTCAATCAAACCAGACTCGGTGACGTCATGGCTCGAGCGTGTGTTCTGTGTCTGGGAGGTTGAGAGTGCGAATCCCATCCGAGTCACACCAAAGACTAAACATGGTCCGTGCTGCTTCCTTGCTTGATGCTCAATGTATCAAGAAAACGACAGAGCATGGATAAACAGCCATAGGTTGGTAACCATTGCACAGGCTTGATGGGTTTGAATGGCTTTTTCCTGCACTCAAGTTCCTTGTAAAGGAAGTTTAATTAGTAGTGGTATTATTATTATTATTATTATTATTTTATAACCACCTCCTCTCAGCCCCTCCCCTCATCCTTCCTCTTCCCAATAAACTAAACTGCAGCCATTGATGTTGTCTCATTGTCCAAGACAAATCCTCGTCCACCTTGGTTTCAGAATCAAAGGAAGACTCGTTTCCCTCTCGTCATCTTCTAAGCATCCATCGCTCGTGTAAACTTACAAAACGTAAAGTCTGAATTCCAGCTCAAAGTTCCGCCATTTGTTCAGTGAGACATGCTTGGAATTCCAGAACAGGGAAAACCAAAACCTCCTTGGGATTAAACCACAAGTGTTGAAGAAACGGCGCTTCAACGTCTTGCTCGGATATATACCGGTCTTGGGTCCACGTTCCGAGATAGCCGTCCCTGTGGACCAGTCAGGGTCTTGTTGGCCTGCTCACGTGCTTTCTCGACACCATCCGCCTCTTCTCATCCGTGAGCATCAATTGCGCTCGAGAGGATTGTGGGGGGGGGGGGTCTTTTGGGCTAAATATACGCCAGGCCGGCTGCTCCAAAATAGCCGAGAGGGGACGTGGTGATGAGAAAGGGACTAAATCGTTGGCTGCGCAGAGTGTTGTCCCCGCAACTCCGTTGCTTCCTTGTAACGGTCTCGACGCATGTCGAAGCCGTGATTATTTTCATCCACATGGGTGGGTGTCAAGCTTGGCCTGGCTTTCGGAACAACCTCCAGATATGGATATCTCTTTTTACCCACTCGGCGGATTATATATATATATATATATATATATATATATATATATATATATATATATATATATATATATATATATATATATATATATATATATGTACATACTGTACACAGTATTGGTCTCGAAAGCAGATTTTGAGGACATGTCCCTCGCTGGATGCTTGCCATGTCCGGTGTGTCCGCAATAAGCTCGTTGTGCTTTCAGACTCACAACCCGTTCGTGTGGGTTTTTGTTCCGCTCGACATTCTTCTGAAAAGGGCACAATTACCCCCCCCCCCCACCACCACTTTCTTGTAGCGTTGGCCGGGGAAAGTTGTTTTGCCCCGAGGCTTTCACGAACCGGTTGGCCAGGCCTGACGTTTTGTGCTAAGATTAGAGCAGGAGTTTGTAATTTGTGCCAGGGTTTCCTGGCGACGTCTCGTCTACTCCTCACGAAGGACACCGTGGGATCTTTAACGTCCAGCGACTAATGCCGGCACACTGGACGCCAAGCTGGATGTCCATCCGAAGGAAGATGAACCGCCCTGCCTGTGAAACACCAGGATGACGGTTTATAGCTAGGTCGGGATTCGAACCCAGGCTAGACAGCTTCGAGACGAGTGTGCATACCTCTGGGTTCCATCCTGGCAGCCTCGTTTCGCTCGGCATTCCTGTTCGATATCAACATGTTTCTGTTCATGGTGTTGCGTACACATTTCAATCTCTCGTTTGTTTTAATATGCCTATTGGATATTTTCCAGGAAACCCTCACGGATCTTCTTGACAACGACGCATTGAGGACCACAAAGACGTCTATCAAGACAGGTCGACCTTTACACCCGGGGGTGCAACGCACTCGCACTGTTGGACCTTCGCAATGAGAGATCTGTTCTTGTTGGCCATTCGAGCATTCGCTCGTGATGTCGAGGTCTCGGGTTCAAATCTATCGTGTGGAATGGTCCCTATCGCCGGCACACGTCGTCTGCCGGTGTCTTTGTCTTGCTTGGTATGAGTGTACGAGATCTTCTTTTAAGAGTCATGATTAAACTAAGACGAGCTGATCTTTGTAAGACAAAAGTTCTTTCATCGATTGTTATCAATGTTGGTGGTGGTGGTCGTATGGCAGCTTAACTGCCGGGGTAGCTATCATTTCTTGAAGCGCGACTGTGTCGCTGATGCAGTGCCCCTCTACGAGTACACACACTGGAACTGGTACTCATTTCACCGACCTTGGAAGGATGACAGGCTGAGTCAACCCCCTAGTGTATTAATTCAGCGGCCGACGGGACTTGAACTCATCAGGACCCTAGGATCTCAAGCCGCTCCCCGAACCACTACTCAGGACCCAAGGTTCCCAAGTTGCCACCCGAACCACTGAGCCAACACCAGGCTGTCCTGAATCCCAAGCCGCCACCCTAACCACTGAGCCAACACCAGGCTACTTATCAATCTTGATGATGAAGCTGATCAAAGAGTCGACTGATGATTGTTACTATGATTGTGCACAACAAGAGTAATACGTCACTATAATCAGACGGTTGCATATTAGTGAGCAGGTGTGAGACAAACGAGACATCTCAGGCTACATGTTAAATGTTGTCTGTTGCTTCGACAGCTTGTAGTCATTTTGTACCAGTGTGTTTCAGCTTTTCTTGTCTTTCATCTCAAAGTACGTACACTACAATGTTTGTCCAAAAACTCGTACTTCACAATCTCGATTGGTTTCTGTGATGTTGGATTTCCAAAACAATTGGGATGATTATTTAGGGACATGTCACGTGTTAGCTTTGTGTCTGTCCGTCTGGAAGGGTTTGCAGGTCGATGCCTCTTGGGAATTTTATGATTCAGATTCTGGCAGACGATGGTTTTGGCTCTTTCAAACATGCGGAGGGAGATCTGTAAAAGTATTCTACCTTCCGTTTGTTACTCACAAATGTGTACACACACAAATATGTGCACACATACAGACATATGCACATACACACATATATGCGCGCACACACACACACATTTACAAACATGTGCACACACACACAAACATGTACACACACACACACACACACAGACCTGGTAGGTCTCTGTTTCACCTCTCGATGAACCCCACCTACATGTGGACATAGCAGGCAACAACAGCAACTTCCATATACATGTACACACACACACACACACACACACACACACACACACACACACACACACACACACACACACACACACACACACCTGTGCATGATCATAGTCACGTATTACTGTACCGTATTCATGTCAAACCATTTATTTGCATTTGCCATGAATTAAGAAAATGAAGCTCGCGTGTGATTGGCCATCTGTCCCTCATTAGACTTTCTCAGTGCGATTTGTGACCTCACACTGGACAGGTGTAACCAGTTGTGAAGTCCTCGTAACCTCCTCCTGCACTCTATGAAATTGGTCAGAATGAATCTTGAAAGAGCAAACCAAGAATCAGGATACGGAGTCTGTCTGTATCTTGCTCGTTCTTCCTGAGGCTGGGGGATCAGAGTTCAGACTCAGGCTGTGAAAGGGAAATTACAAAACAGACACTGGATTGTCAGGGAATCGCTGAATGCCATGTGGAATTCTCGCTTGACTGTACTGAAGAATTTGATCATTGTTGGACATGCTGCCCTTTTATAAGTGGCCGTGTAACATTTGAGCCAGGTCCACCAAGCTCTACAGGCCCCCAGGATCCCCTCGGACAGTCCTGGAAACTCGGACTGTCGCACCTCCACCCAAGATTCGCAGGAATTGTACGGTCGATGAATGAGAGCTTGTCTTTCTCAATCGCTTTCCAATCGTTGTGCAAACTGTCATGCCACGTCACGTAGCCAAATAATGATGGTGCACGCTTATTTAAATCCACGTGACATTTGAGTCAGGTTTTGGTCGGTTTGGTCCATGGCAGAGCCCATTTCGGTCGGTGGTCCATGGCAGAGCCCATTTCAGTCGGTGCTCCATGGCAGTGCCCGTTTCGGTCAGTGGTCCATGGCAGAGCCCATTTCGGTCGGTGCTCCATGGCAGTGCCCGTTTCGGTCGGTGGTCCATGGCAGAGCCCGTTTCGGTCGGTGGTCCATGGCAGAGCCCATTTCAGTCAGTGGTCCATGGCAGAGCCCGTTTCGGTCAGTGGTCCATGGCAGAGCCCGTTTCGGTCGGTGCTCCATGGCAGTGCCCGTTTCGGTCGGTGGTCCATGGCAGAGCCCGTTTCGGTCAGTGGTCCATGGCAGAGCCCGTTTCGGTCGGTGGTCCATGGCAGAGCCCGTTTCGGTCGGTGGTCCATGGCAGAGCCCGTTTCGGTCGGTGGTCCATGGCAGTGCCCGTTTCGGTCGGTGGTCCATGGCAGTGCCCGTTTCGGTCGGTGCTCCATGGCAGAGCCCGTTTCGGTCGGTGCTCCATGGCAGAGCCCGTTTCGGTCGGTGCTCCATGGCAGAGCCCGTTTCGGTCGGTGCTCCATGGCAGTGCCCGTTTCGGTCGGTGCTCCATGGCAGAGCCCGTTTCGGTCAGTGGTCCATGGCAGTGCCCGTTTCGGTCGGTGGTCCATGGCAGTGCCCGTTTCGGTCGGTGGTCCATGGCAGTGCCCGTTTCGGTCGGTGCTCCATGGCAGTGCCCGTTTCGGTCGGTGCTCCATGGCAGAGCCCGTTTCGGTCGGTGCTCCATGGCAGAGCCCGTTTCGGTCGGTGCTCCATGGCAGTGCCCGTTTCGGTCGGTGCTCCATGGCAGTGCCCGTTTCGGTCGGTGCTCCATGGCAGAGCCCGTTTCGGTCGGTGCTCCATGGCAGAGCCCGTTTCGGTCGGTGCTCCATGGCAGAGCCCGTTTCGGTCGGTGGTCCATGCTGCGTCTTTCAGATGGATACTTGCTGTTTGAAAACTCATCCGGTTTCATAACGTTTGTAAATTTATTACCGACATTTACTTCGCACGTTATTACAAAAGGTGAGGTCGGCATTCATTTGATTTCCAAACATTGCTGAGACATAAAACGAGGATATAAGCACTGTTTTTGTAGTTCAGGTGTACATAGTGTATCCACCCAGGTGCATGTCAGGTGTACATCCTGTTAATGAAATATATCGGATAAAAATTGGTCATAATGTAATCACGTGATGTCCATCCTCCGATATTGGTGACACTGGCAAAGTCAGAGTCGGTATTTCCCAGTAATAAACCGCATCCTTTCCAAGTTATGAAGGATGTACAGTACATCATTCAGGAAGGGTACGGTTAGGGGAGAGAGAGGATCATGGGGTCAGGATTTGCAAGTTGACAATCTCTTGTCATTTTCTTTGAGTGTAATATATCATTATTGGCCTCCAGTGCCCATCATTGTGAAAAACATGAAGTTTATTGAGAAATTTTGTCTTGTAGTCACTTCCAGGCTGACAGGATGGCCTCGAGGTACGCACAACTCGCCTCTAAGGTGTCTAGCCTGTGCTCGAGTCCCAACCCGGCGATAAACTGTCACCCTGGTGTTTTACAGGCAGGGTGATTCATCGATGTGTGCCGTCCCTCAGACGGACGTCAAACTTGAATCTTGAAGATCCCACGGTGTCCTTCGTGAAGAGAAGGCGAGCTGTTGCCGGCACCCTGAAACAAATTCCAAGTTCCTGCCCTAACTACGACAGGGAAGACCATGGTAAACCAGCCAGCATGAATAACCCTTGCCAAGAAACTGCTCCGGCAGCACGGACGCTCTGTAACGGAATATGGTACATCAGAATCGGAAGTTATTTCCATTGTGTACACATTATCATTTTCCCCTCCATCTCTGCCTTGCTCTTCTCAAATGTTGAGATGTTATCCCAGGCCTATCCAGAATAACAAGCCAACTGATTTATCAGGTCACTTGGGCACCACGATGGAAATTGTAAGTGTTTTCTAGGAGAGTTTGTTAAGACAGCCTCGGCCGAGCTGAAGCAGTGGAACGGCCACCGGCAAAACGGAAGCGATGATGGCCGTGCCTTTTCCTGCCATTGTCGGCGGGTTCTTATTGTGTAGCTACTTGTGGGGATGTGTCATTGATGGCTGCTTACCACCTCCTGTTGTTTTGCAGTCCACCTGCGTGGCAGCTTGAGCCAGGAGGAGCCTCGTGCTGCTGGACAATGGCAATGGGTTGGGGATTGGCCATGGTTCAAATGGTATTGAATGGTCATGAAAGGAGCGGAGGAGGAGAGACATCACGGAGGTGGACGTGGACAGTATAACGACTGAAAATCAACATCAGATCCTTTAAAGCTCTGCAAGTCAAGTCTGTAAAGAAAGTTTGGGGAAAAAGTAACTTTGCACTTGTGTGGCGATACATACATACCTCAGCGTCGAGTTGTTCACCTTATGAAGGTCTTCTTTTTTTTTTTTTTTGCTCCAGTGATTCATTCAAGCTCTGTTCTGCACCTTTCTTGATCTGAAGCTATATCTAGTACCGCGTCTTCTGCTTGACATTCCAGTTAATTTATCGTCACCTTATCCATTGTGCCACACCTTCACATGCGACCTGCCTCCCCCTTACCCCTCGTTCTTTTTCACTTATCCATTCTCTATGCATTGCTGTAGCTCCAAGGACACTGGGGGCTTGGACTACAGTAGTCGTTTGCCCCTTGACACTGTTGGATCGAGCAAGATGCAGGTGGCACAGACAAATGTCGCTTTCGGCGGAACGGTGGGCTTTGCAAGACCTCAAAGAGCCACCGATAGCCTTGGTCGTGGCCCTCCTCAGGTTCGTGGGACAACAACAGGTGCTGCTACATCGGAAGCCGCCTGGCTTCCAGCTCTCCAAAAGGGCATATCACGCTATCTTGACTCTCTTTTTGCCTTTGGCCATGCTTCCTGTGGCCTTGCCGAAGCTTTTGAGGGAGCATTACGTGATGCACCCGCGATGGCCGAGACCGCGAGAAGGGTCGCACATAACCAGCGGGGAGCTACAGATGCAGCCGAGGCTGCGGCCTTGGAAGTGAAGGCACAGCTGGGCCAGGCACTAACAGAGCTGGGTGGTGGTGGCAGATTTTGGAAGGACGGTTGCTCAGAGCTTCGCTCGTTGAATGGTCCGCATGACTTGCAGGTGAGTACCTGTTCATGTTTGTGTTACATGCCATGTGCATTGTTGATTGGCGAAATTATTGAGGATTTGAGAACATCTGATAAACTGAAAAAAAGTAAATCTTCCATATGTTCCTACAATTCGTACATACTATGATGGGGAGCTCCAGAAATGTGCATGAAAGCTGCAACTTCAGTTTTACTTTTCCTAAATCTTGTCCAGGCTTCTCGTTGTTCCGTAGACCTTTCGTCTCCAAACACATGTTCCATGTAAGCGTTACTAACTTACGCTAGCAGGTGCAAGACATGACAGCAAACACTATGGAAGGAATGTCATGGTTGATAAAAACTAGATTGGGTGTGCATAAGAAGAGAGGGTTTAATGTAACGAGGAAACGGAGTGTGCATCAGAGTGGAACGAATAATGAAGTGGGAATGGTGGTGGTCGAGAGAGAATCTTCTTCCTTCGTATGCAGCACAAGGCTGTGGGGTAGCATCATTGGCTGTGTCGCCCTATGTATGTTACGGGAGGAGTTTGTAATTTGTTCAGGGTGTCGGGGATACCTTGCCTACTCGTCGCGAAGGACACCATGGGATCTTTAACGTCCACCAACCAATTCTGGCAGATGGGCGCCCAGTTTAACGTACGTCGGAGGGATGGCACACGCATCGATGAATCACGCTACCTGTGACAGTTTATAAGTGGGCTTAGATTCGACCATGGGCATCTTCGAGGCGAGTGTGCGTACCTCTAGGTCTAGGCCATTCTGCCATCATCAAGAGAAAATGAAAAGGGATATGTTGCAGTCTGTTCCATTGATACTGATGTTTTCACAGCTGCCGCTCTCAAATTCCTGTCTTTGTTTGAAGCGAATGTGCTCTTTTCTTTTATTATTTCCTTGCTTCCGCTGCTCCCGCCGGCTCGCTTGCATGTTTTCAATCTTCGCAAGAATTCTCGGTAGGTTCGGCACAATCCGTGCGCACAAGAACATCTTGAAACCTACCCACGTGATTGGACTGTCATGCTTTCTTTCGACAATTTTGTCTGTTTTGGTCTTTAAGCAAAACGATGGTAGTTTGTCATGGTAGTTAAAAAAAACAACAACTGTGTCTCCTTCTTGGCTGTATGTCTGATATATCTCTACATCCTGCTATCCCCGACTTTCCACATCCTTGGACTTTATCCTTAATGCGATGAGTGTCACCTTGAAGAGCACTGATCAAGGTTTCAACAGCGCTCGTGCCACATGCCTACCTCGTCACGTCTGGCTTGTGGTGTCTAACCAAGTCTTTCTCAGACCACAGTAGCAGACACTAAGTGGCGTACGACTCTAAATTTCCAGAAGGTTAAGCAACATGGCCGTCTCAAAAGGTTATTCATTTCTTTGTTGAACGAGTTAATGAGCAGCAACAGTTGCATTGAGATGAGCGATTCAAAAGCTCGATCAATTGGTGAACAATGTTTTGGATGATGTACGTTCAAACACCTGATAGAATTGAATAGAGAGTCCCAATGAAAATTGCTGATGTAGAACCCCCTCACCTTCAGCATCTTCCTTTTCCTCACTTTTCCTTAAACTTCACAGCACTGTCCAGGACTCATGAAAATTCGTTTGAGCACCATACTTGCCCCTTTTGGAAATGAGTATCGTACTTTTGGAAATGCTCAATGGAGATCTCTCCTTGGATTGATTGGTTTTGGTTCAGGTTTTCTCCCATTTCAATTCCTGCCCTCCTTGAGAGTAGTTGTTGCACTGATTTTGTTAATGACGTGCAGGGTGCTTGAGAGTAGTCACTTACTGGGAGTGAACCGGTCGAGTATCCTGTGTCGGAGTGGCGACTTGTTCAGGATTGTAACACCGAGCCAAAGAAACTGCCTCGGCAGTCTTATGTCCATAGGAGCGAGGTGGATCGTCCATCCATTTCTAACCTTATATTTAAAGTCAAGGCTCATGGAAGAGCGAGGTGATGTTGGGTTTAAAGAGCAATAAACTGATAGTGGTGCCACAGTTAGACAAGGGCATGGAAATGAATGAACAGGAAAGGAGAAGAGGGGGAGCGGAGGGGAGAAGACACCATAACCTACAAGTAAGGGGGTTGGGTTAGGTAGTATTGATGAAGAGGAATAAAAAGATTTTTTTGTAGGGATGAGGGATGATGCGAGGTGGTGGTGGTGTACCACCTGGTTGAATTCCTGGAGGGAAGGGAGGGATTGAACTGCCTCATGAAGACAGTTCTGCAGGATGGGAGAAGTGGAACAAGAGTAGAGGTCTGCAGTGAGTCTGGAATTTGGGGGTTTAGCCAGGAGGGGGTTACTGGAAGAATTTACCATTACTGTCCTTCTATTAAGACAGAAACAGTGCTGCTGAGGACTGGTCTGAAAGTGAACATCCATGTGCCCAATGCACACGGTCCCTTTATTGGCAGTGGTCCATAGTAGTTGTGATGAAATATAATCATTTTTGAAAAGGAAAAGGATAAATTATTAATCGGTGGCATTAATGACATTTCATTTTTCTTGATTCTCTGCTCATTTGAATTTAACTGCCGTCCTTTTCTTAGATGCTTGGCCGCTGCTTCCACTCAATAATCCAGCTCCACCAAGGATTTCTCAAGCAAGCCCTCGCGGCTACCGCTGCCATCAGTCAGCCTTGCAACCAGGCCTTGGATAACAGTACACCATCATCCCGCGGTCCCCAAAGCCTCACTGGAACCCCGTTTCCCACCATGGCCTCACCTCGTGTGGCTCCAGCTTGTAACTCAGCCCCACGGCCTTGCGAGAGTCCCCTAAGTGAAATGGAGGCTGCAGTTCGTTCCTGGCAGGCTACTGCTGAGGTCAGTGTAGGTAAATGGTTGGTCATTAGCATTTATCTTTTTACAGTTAATGGAGCTTCAACACTGTGATGGGTCTGATTATTCATATTGTAGTCATTATTAAATTATAATTCCCCACTTTTATATTATGGAGGCAAAATGCAATCGAGAGATTGACACTCAGTTGATAGCATACCCTAATCCTTCGAAGAGTGACAGATCAAATAGTGATCAAACCCCTTCGTGCAATTCCCAGGCGACGTCACGGCTCCGGGGACGAGGGGCTGATGGAGGTCAAGCTGGCCGTGCTGTCCGGCAACTGCTCTGTACACACGGTGCCTGCATCCCTGAGTCGCATCTCAAGGAGCTCAACGCACGTGTGGACGCAGCTCTGCAGGCAAGGCTGGCAAGAACCTTTCCTCGACTGCTAAGGGCCGTGTTTCCATCTATTTTAAAATTGAGAATAGGAAAGATCTGTATTCGGAAAGAGAGATAGAGAGAGTGGGGGAAGTGGGAAGAGATCGGAAGGAATGTGTGAATGAGAGACAGAAGTAAAGGATGCGGGCATGTGTCTGACCTACAATGAGAAGGAGTAAAAATTGCAACATATTTGCATACATAGTAAATAAATCGATGACCCTGACTATCGTTTATCCTTTCGAATAAATATTACGGCATTATCATTAAAACACGAGAAATCTGATGCAAAGTTATAAGGTACATATATGAGAGTTTAAGTTGGGTACCGAAACGAGGGTCTCGGAGTCACACGAGTGGTGACCGGACCAGGTTGTGAATCCATGAGGCATCTGGAGAGTATTTGTTGATCGTTTAATGTGGTTGTGGGTGAGCAGTGGTACCAACAAGCACTGGACAGCCTTGGGCATGTGGAATATGCTATGAAGGCTGGTTTTCATCTCCACCCCCGTGCCATCACCACTGCTTTGCAGGCAAGTAGACCACCTGTCTGCCGCCGGACTAGCTTTATCGAGCCGTGGCTTCTTGTGACCAGTTCTTAACTGTAGTGGTTTGTAATTGTCATTGGAGTTTCATCTTTAACCTCAACCTCTGTCTGTTCTACCCCTCATCCACTCATGTGCAATACCTTCACCTCCTTGTTCCCCTCTGACAGTCTGTGCCCTCTGTCGTTTAACTCCTCCATGAGTAGATATCTGAATACAAATAAAAGGTTCCTTCTCTCCCACGTGCTTCACTTTTTGCCATTTCTCCTCTGCACTCATCACCCCATCATTGCTGGGGTTTTTTTTTCTTTTGCTCATCAGGGCTGTTGTGCCGAGGCAGAAGCAGAGCAAGCAGGTCACAGAGAGCGCCGTCCGAACCCCCCTCTGCTGGCAGAGTTACCATCGGTTTCTTTCGCGGCGGGACCACGGCTTCTACGTGCTGTGGCTCACAGGCAACCCCCCGCTGATAACTTGCATGCTAAAATGGTACAGCATGTGTTGGGTTCACCTGATCTTTCTGGAACCCTGAAACGTTACTCGATTTCCTTTCTCCTGTTCCTGGTTAATGTCCTCTCACACCCTTGGGCTTCTCTTTCCATTCTCCTTCAGCACCCACTCCTCCTTTTCTCCCCTCCACCTGCCTTTGCCCCTACCCAACTGCCTCCTTTGGAACTCAGCACATTATCCTTTCCCTGAGTCATTAATGAGCTAGCTGGGTTTTCACTGACTAATTCCATGTCACATAATCTTTATGATGTAGACTTGTATCCTCAATCTTTGGAATGCTAGTCCAGTGTGCTTATCGTCTCTGCTTCACCTTGTGTTCCACATCATCTCCTGTTTCATCGTGTAACTTGGTTCTTCCCTTTCTGCTCTTGTGTGCCGGTGAATTGCAAATCCATGCACGCTGTAGACTGCCGTGCGGGAGCTAATTAGTGGAGCGGCAGGTGGTGTGGGAAGACCATGCTTGCCAAGAGAAGAGGCGCTGGTAGCGGAGGTTCTGGGCCAGCTTTGCCCAGCCACTTGGCATGGAGCTTGCAAGACTGCGGTCCAGCTGCTTTTTGGACAGGCGGGCCTGGTGGGTGATCTTCCTTCGGGTTGCTTTTGATCTTGTAGGGTGACTTTGTTGAGATTATAAGCTGGGGTTTTTTTGTTCAATACCTTTCCTTGTTATGATGTTTAATGACGTTTTTACTGTTGCTTTAACTTATCATTCGCCATTGAAATAAAGTGCATCTTTGTCATTGTCATTGCAATGTCACACCTGCAATTCTCAGGCATACGGAACACCTTCGGGTTGACTCGTTATGGGAGGTAAATATGGAGAAACCAATGTATTTGCAAGCAACATGTACACCATTCAGAGAAAAAAAGTGATTCAAGTACAAGATGTCACACAAGCCATGGACCAAGGAATAAATAAATTCCTTGACAGCTTCTAACAAGGAAGTTAGATGCAGGAGGAGACCATTCGGCCCTTCATGCCCGTGCTACATCAACACCAGATTAAATTAATATGTCAAAGCTAACAACTTCATTTCATGGGGAGGGGATAGGGGTTAGGGGGGAGGAGTGGAAATGAGAAAGGTGTGGTAGGCTCAAGGACACCATCAGTGTTCAACTTAAAATCAATTTTTTTCTTTTGGCAGGGGAAGTGGGTGAGAGCTGTTTTCGGGTGAAGAATATACAACACCGATCACACACACACACACACTATCCTTTAATGAGATATCGATATATCTATATCTATATCTATATCTCTCTCTCTCTCTCTCTCTCTCTCTCTCTCTCTCTCTCTCTCTCTCTCTCTCTCTCTCTCTCTCTCTCTCTCTCTCTCTCATTACACTTTAAACCTAGCTACTGTTTCTGCTGCCACTACCTTTCCAGGGAGACCATTCCATGCATTAACTACTCTCTGCATGAAAGACTCCTGGCTTACTATCGTTTTAACTCTCTTCTTCTTCACTCTCAGGCTATGACCACACATGGTGTTGGCTTAACAGTTAAGGTGGCTGGCTTAAGATCCTAGGGTGTTGAATTCAAGCCCCTGTTGTGCTGTTGAATTAATACCAGGTAGGGTTGATTCAGCCTGCCATCCTTCTGAGGTTGGCAAAATGGGTACCAGGTTACTGGTAAGAAGGGGCATTGCATCAGGGCACAGCCATGCCCCCAGAAAATAATCAGCCACATCAGCCAAGTAGCTACAGGCTGCATACGAATAAATAAATAAAAAGGCTCTGGTTCCTGGTTCTATCACTGTCTATTGTGCAGAATAATCCTTCTGCACTTATTTCGTCCATACTCTTAATTATCTTAAACATCTCCATCATATCAGCTCGTAAAAGCTTCCTTTTGAGTGTATAAAGCCCTGTTACCTTCAGCCGCTCATTGCTGAGCCTAGCTAGACCCGGAACCAATCTACTAGCCCTGCACTGAACCTTATATATGGCAGCTCTGTCCTTCCTGAGTTGTGGTGACCAAAACTGCACACAATATTCAAGATGAGGCCTCACTAAATCCCTGTACAATGTAACACTACCTCCTTTGATTTATAATTCGACTGCAAGGTGTTTTGGACAACTCGAGAAGATGTTTACCGTGATTTCCAACCCTCCCTCCGTCCCTCCAAAGTGCCATGTTGTTGCAAGTTCAGCAGTGATCTCATCTTGTGGGCAGGTTTCACTGTGACATCCCCGAGAGAGCATTGAACGTCCGATGCTACCTGGAGCTAGTGTTGCAATTTCATGTTGGGTCAATGGACATGCGGTACACTAATGAAGATCCAGACATTGACCTTTGCTTGTAATGTGGAAAGCCTCTGCTGCAGTAGCGAGCAGGCAAGAATTGCAGCATCTGCTCCTTTTAGGATGTTTACAAATTGCAATAGCTTGCATGACATTCCACATCATCAGGTAGGGGTATATAAAGAGGGGCTGTGGTCATGGATGTCCTTCGCTTCACAACATGGGTTCGATAGTGGGACCTCCTGCAAGTCAGCTTTCCTCTCAATTAAGTGATCGAGTTGATGATGCACGTAACAATGTCTTCAACTCGGCACAGTTGTCAAAGGTGAAGTGGTATTTAGATCATTTTGTTCAACCCGTCTTGCTTCCCAGCAGGTGTGAGGGTAACAGCTGGTTTTCTCATGTTTTCCAGGTGGTTGTGCACTCCGCCCAGCTCGAAGACAGAGAGGCCTATTCCCCACAGATATCCGTGGAGTTGGATCAGATCATGGTCCAAGTGCCATCGACCTGGTGAGGGTCATCTTTTCTCTTTCTCCGTTTTGCCTGGACCGGATCTTGTAATCCACAAAGGCCAGGACACCTCTTCAGTTCTCAAGTAGACCAGTTTTGGGGTATCCCCTTTTCTTTTGAACACTTGGGTTCAATGTCCTTTTGCTGTTGAATTCTGGTCATTTTTGACCATGCTGGCAGACAAGAACACCTGGAAGAACATCAAAATAATGTTTTAAAGGGAAATTTCTGCAGCACTGTTGCAAGCTTGATGAAAATACCGAACCTGAATTTCCAGTGCTGACCACTGCACTTTGCAGTGCAGTCCTTCCATATGTCCTAATTTCCACATTTTATACCTCTTCTTCAATTGAATTACTACCTGTTTACATCAATTAGAGCTGGCAGGACTCACCTCTGAACTATCTAGCCTGGGTTTGAATCCTGACCAGCTGTAAACTGTCGTCCTGAAGTTTCACAGGTCGAGTGATTCATCAACATGTGTGCCGTTCCTCGGATGGATGTTAAACGAGCGTTCCGTCTACCAGCGTGCGTTGGTGGACGTTAAAGATCCCACCGTGTCCTTCGTGAAGAGTATGCGAGCTATCGCCGACACCCTGAATAAATTACAAATTCCTGCCCGAACTGACTGCTGGGAAAGCAATGGCAAACAACCCAGTGCAATCCTTGCCAAAAACTGCTTCGGCAGCACCAATGCTCTGAAAAGAGTATGGTACATCAGAATCAGAATTACATCCATGATGTACCAGCTTTTTTTTTCATGTCCATCATGGTTGCATCACTGAATGACAAAAGGTACCCGTTCTCCTTAGGTGCCTAAAAGAAGACCCGGCAACGATGTCCCTGCTGCAGCGCCGGCTGGACCCAGAGCGCGCACTCGCCGTCGTCGACGTTCTTTACACTGCCACTTTCGACCTGCACCGATGGCGTGATGGCAGGTATTGTCAGTCATCATTGCTTTGAAATGAGTGAGCATGCACGCACTCTCTTATTACCTTCACGAGGCTTGTTCTTCGGCTAACCAGACCCCACTCCGTCCCCTATTCAGAGAACAGCACCTCCCCAGCATTCAGATCCAGCTGCGTCGTAATGGTGAAGGGGCAGCACGACTTCCCGTCCCAGGAGAGTCCGAATCTGGCTGTGCCAAGGCCCCAGGAAGTCTGCAGCGCACATTCTCCAAACTGACATCGCGCCTTGGACGCCGTGCACTCGCTTGTGGTGGTGGTGAGTATCCCTCAACGGGAGACCATTTTTTTACCGATGGTAAAATGGCCCATCCACCCCTTGTAAAGAACGTTGATCGTCTCGTATAATTCGATCAACGTAACTGCCCCATGAACCACAATCTCTCGCTAAACAAGCCTAACATCCGTTCTGCATTTTTATTGACTTTTTTTAAATTCCCATTTTTAGTTTTTGGAGACGTTTATATGTAGGAAGAATGTTATCTCACGCAAGCTCAGACTCCATGTGTTTTATCATTGGAATTATGATTACAGATTTTTCTTTGCACTAATAACATTACAGCAAAGTACAATGACCTCCTTTGCCCTTTGATGGACTAGGAGGATTAAAGCCTGAGGAGGATGGTGACGGGGCAGAGAGACGTCCTGGTAGATTCACCAGTCACTGTGGCTCATGCATGAGTGGAGACGGTCGCCGTGCTGCACCGCCACTGCGTCACGCCATCTCCAATGACAACATTAGAACGAGCAATGGGCAAGTAGGGAGAGCAGGTGGGACATTGGCAGCTGAACGAGGCTTGAGGCCTACGGCGAGCTTCAGTGCGCTGCCCTCGACGTCGGGAGAAGTGGACAGAGTGCGTGGACAAACGGACAGGTTCCCAGTAAGCGGCAGCCAGCACGTGCTGGGTGGAGGAGGCCAAAGCACGACTGGGGCAGAGACTAAACTTCCCAGTGACCGTGAGATGCAAGATGTCATCGACTTCCTTTCTGGCTTTAATACACCCAAAGGCCATGCCACCTCTCCCCGACCGCACCACCGTCATCACAGCGAACAGCAACAGCTGTCACCATTGTGCCAACAACTTAGCGAAAAGGCTCAGGTTTCGACACGGCCTGCTCAGAGCTCACATGCAACTGGTCCAAGGTGGGCCCAGGCCACCAGTGGATTGTGGATGGGAACTCAACGGCCAGAGGTTGGCAGAGAGGATACGGGACCAAAGTCGGTCAATGGTGGCTCGGATATTACACTCACAGATTCAATAGGAACATCATCAACAGCAAGGTACTCTGGTCACTTTAACCTTCCCATACTATAGCTGCAATTGTGCTTCTGTATGTCACTGTCTTTGTACCAGTAAAATTATTTTGAAACGATGTTCAAAAAAAATGTCTGGAAGCTGAGATACAAGGTACTTGATACATATACAAGATGGACATATGAAGTGTTTGTAAGGAATGTGGTAGAATTGACAGCCAAATAATTTCCTCGAACGATACTTCCAGAATGATCGATGATTGTTAGGACTATTCCTGGAGCTGTTATTTCTAAGAGCGTAATTTATTATTAGTACTTTTCTCCCCCTCCATATAGTTTGACAGGAACTGCTGGCAGCTTGCCCCGTGGCACTCGGAACAACACTTGGCCCCACCGCCTTACTACTGAGAACCCACCTCCACCTCCTTCTGACATGTTGCCCTTCGACCCTGCCGGTATGCAATTGGTCCACCAGTGCTATCTATGATGCCTCTCATTAACGTCACATTTTATGGGACATTGGTAAGATTTGAGCGTTACTAAGGGAGCTTTTCTTCATGAAGATAAGTACAAAGTAACTTGGATATTGATCTCCCTCTGACCTTCTGCCCATTTTCTCTTGGCTGCACAGTGGGTGCTGACCCAGAGTATGCTCGCTACATCGCCGGAGTACGTCACGCCATGCGGCAAAAACGGCAGGGTGGCTTTCCCTGGGACTCGAGCGCACGGCCGAGTTGGCTTGGTCATGAAAGCACACTGGATAGGTCTGTCCGTCTGTCTGCAAATTCATGTGATCATTGCACATTGCACCATTTTGGATGGCAGTCCTTGAAAATGGCATGTGGTCTTTACTTTTACTCATCTTAAAACTGTCATTTTAATGAACCCTCCATCCAGTAGAGACACACGGGGCTGGCCAAACACACTGGACTCTGCCAGCTCCAGCGACGAGACCTCCAGCACAGCAGATAGTTTGTTCTCAATGTTCTGGGGACCAGATCTACTGGCAGCCGTTGGCCAAAGGTCTGCTACTCCAACATTCCATAAACATAAACATTTGTCCATTGGCTTAGGTTTGGTAAATAGGTCACCTGCATTTGAGCTGAAGAGGTGAGATGGAAGAAACATATGAAGTAGGTTGTGTAGTGTAACAGAAAAAGGTTGGTTCACAATATCAGCAAATGTTTTTTTTCTACGTGGTGCGCAGAGGCAATGGTGGTGGTGAACGACGTGGCTCTGTTCCTCCTCCATCCCATGGGTTATCATCCACAGACAATGTCACTCAGGTTTGTTATTTTTTTTCTCCTAAATAACATTTATATTTTTTCTGTCCATCCTCTTTATTCTTTCTTCCAAGTGAGGTGGTTCTGCCTTTTGAATTGAGTAGACAATCAAACAAGAAACAGTCATTTGCAAATCCAACAGGATTCAAAGACACACACATGGCCTCCCAAGTCACCGTGGCAACAACCCAACACAGATGGCAATTCATCATCCAATCACAGCCTGCTACCACACCAGGTTAGCGGTGGGCTCGGCCAGTGGAACGACTCGCTGCCGGTGATGCCACTGTCTGTGTGGTCTGCAGCAGGCGGTGGCGAAACTATGTCCACTCTCGGCTTTGGTACAAACATCGCACGACTAACAGGAACTCAGAGCACAGAGCCCTGCCCACCACCATCTTTCCTGCACACATACTGAGTGGTGGCAGCTGTTTGTCTGCACTGCCTCGCTGCTGTGGTTGTGATTGGCATGTTGGTCATAAATGCACTGGCAAGCTTCCAGAATTGCTGTATCCAAATTATATTGCCAATATATTATCCATGCTGTTATAATTGGTGCTATATATATATTTATATGTGTGTATATATATATATATATATATATATATATATATATATGTATATATGTATATATGTATATATGTATATATGTATATATGTATATATGTATATATGTATATATGTATATATGTGTATATATGTGTATATATGTGTATATATGTGTATATATGTGTATATGTGTATATGTGTATATGTGTATATATATATATATATATATATATATATATATATATATATATATATATATATATATATATATATATGTATGTATATATATGTATGTATATATATATATGTATGTATATATATATATGTATGTATATATATATATGTATGTATATATATATATGTATATATATATATATGTATATATATGTATATATATGTATATATATGTATATATATATATATTATATATTATATATACCAGCGTTGAATGACAGATATATTATAAAAGCCCCTCCCCCCTCCCTTTCCTCCCAAAATAGTTAAGTCCTTTAATTGACCAGCCATGCATTGAAAATATTTCCTATGCCATACCTTTCCAGCTTTTTCTCTTTCATGTGCACTCAAGCATCTTGTGCCAAAGATCTCAATCATGTCATGTTTTTAAAACTCTCAAAGCACCTTTTCAAATAACTATTATTAACATGTACAAAGTATTTTCAAAATGGAGTTCCTCTTTGACGAATTAAACTCTTGCCATAATTTCCTTTGTTCAAATTATCCTAACGCTGGAAAACTGTATCGTATCCAAAGGCCGAACACGCAAGCAAAGGGCATCAAGACGAGAATAAGCAAATAATTTGAGCGTAGTTAAGTGTGTCTACAAAATGCCTTCTAAAAAGGATTTTCACCTGTAAGACTTGTTGGGGGGGGGGGGGGGGGGTTCATCTCATCAGCTCAAGGGAAAGCATCAGACCTGTGGTGGTCACCTCAAAAGCCTGTCCTTATGCAACTGAACTTTCATACATTCTGATGTACACAAGATATAAACAAACTATAAATGGGACATGAAAGCATAATTCAGAAAGTTTTTACTCAATACCGTTAAAATATGTAGGCTTCCACATAACTGCCATCTTTCGTAATAAATTGTTCAAACCCAACACAGGGCGGTCGGTGGTCTCCCTGTCTTCTACCGTGTCCTTTCTGGGTCTTGCATCCTCTGCTCTTTCCAGGCTTTCTTCCCCCAGGTTTCTGCAGGGCTCACATGATCCACTATCAACCCTCTTCTGGTGAAATTACCTAAATCTAGGATCACTCATCTCCCACCTGTGGAACCAACATCCACATCCTCTTAAATCTCATTCTTCCCTCCAGGTCTTCAAGACAGCTGTTCACCATGATATCAGATCACCCCAATGTAAAACCATGATATTATATACCCCTATTATCCCCCCCCCCAACCAATACAAATTCCCAGTTTTTCTTTCGTGAGTTTTCTTCCATATCCATCCCACGTGTCTTCTCCCCCTCATTCCTCTCCACACCAATTTGCTCCCCCTGCCCCCATTTTTTTTATTCCAGTTTGTTCTGTTCCATACTGATCCATTCTGTGTTTTAGCTGTTGCACAAACCTCGACTTTTTATATTTTTTTTAATTCCAATTTTCGAACTTCTTGAAAACGTTCTCCAGTTGCTGCTGAGTAATTTCATGAAATGAATTTGTGATCGAAATCCCAAGTTCATCCAAAGAATGAATTGTTTTTTTTTTAAAAACGAGTAACAGTAGTTTTACATCGCCCCATAAAACGTAGTTCAGGCAGGCGAGCGAGGTGGCCAAGAAATTGGTCCACATCTACTACTCCACTTGGCTGGGAAGACATCATTCAAGAACCATCGCACATTTGAAGTATAATTGCAGGGAGCCTCATCTTGCTGGCGGTGCAAGGTGATATGTGAATGATTTAATCGTTATCGTCTGAGGACAAATAAATTGTACAAGAATACAAAATAATGTTCACCATTGACTGCGGCTTCTTTCAAGAAGAATAAATAAATAAATAAATGACGGACCAATGATACGTGACACCCTGACAGAACACCAAACATTGATTGTTGGTGTCTCTTTAATGTTGCCAGACTAACCGAGGCTTTTCTGTCCCTCAAGTATGGTAATTATGGTGGTTGACTTTACCACTGATGTAAAAGTTCCCTCATCAGAAATTTAACTCATCAAACTTAAGGGAATTGTGGATGTAACATCAACACCACAAACAAAACTTGATGAATTATGCTTTCACACACCATTTATAGTTTGTTTGTATCGTGTATACATCAAAAGTTAGAAAAGTTCAGAATTGTACATGGAATTTATGGACACCCTGTACTACAAGGGGGAGGTGGCTCCCAGTTATGCAACAATGAACAAATTCAAACTGCAGAACACTAGCTTTAACTTAGTGCAGTGAAAATAATCCACACGAGCAACATAGTGCAAAGGAGAATTGGCTTACCCACCATGACAAAAACACAAAACTCACATATTGTATGGTTTCCACCGAAACCGTGTATTACTGAGCTGCACACCCAAACAGCCCCCACTCGGCATGCACACTGCTCCCTACTCTGGACCCCACTGGCCCTAATGGCATTTTGTCGCACAGCGACAGACGGAACCTTCCCCGGCCACCCGACCTGTAAACCCGGTCAGTGTGGCAAGGAAGGAGAGAGAACAGCCTTATTGTGGTGCTTCAGTCCATCATATAACTGGACTCTATGCGGTACACTGACATCAAGGGTCATGTCATGTCAGGCTGTGCCATGGTCTCAAAGGAAATGGTGTGTGCTGTTAATACCAGATGAAAAATTGGATCTAGCACCACTATATTCATGCACCCTACACAAACGAGTCTTCCTTTTTTATCTGCAATGTGAAAAATGTTTTTTGTTTAAAAGTATGCGGAGAGTAAATGTAACAAAATAAAACAAAGAGGCACAGTGGATTAGGGGATGGGGAGGGGAGGGGGGTGGAATGGAGTCCACTTTACTGCATCCCAAACTGCCCCTGGGGAAGGAACAGGTAGAAAACAAAGAGTAAATTTGTAACTTAACAAAACAGTTTCAAATTAAAGCAGAACAACTTATCACTGAATCAATCCGCAAAAACCCTCATCCAACTTTACCTGCTCATAAGCATAATTCATTGGCTGTTCTTGGTTGCTTGCAACACTGACAGGCGGTGGTTGTGGTGGCGCTGCCGAAGGAGCATATGTTCCATAACCCCCTTGCTGAGGATTACCACTTGGATAAGCACCACTTTGCCCACTGCTCCCACCCTGCACATAACTCGCTGCCTGTGAATTGCCTTGTTGGTAGTTTGCTGCTTGGGGGTTACCCTGAGGGTAATTTACTGTCTGGGGGTTGCCCTGAGGATAACCTGAGCCTTGAGCAAAACCTGCACCCTGTGCATACATGTGGCCCTGAGCATTAGCTTGGGGGTAGCCAGAGTTTTGGGGGAATCCTGGTGGTGGTGCTCCACCTTGTCCATAGCCTGGTGTTTGCATATTTCCTTGGGAGTATGTACCCATTGGTGGTGTCCCCTGCCCATAGCCCTCACCCTGTGGGTTACCCTGAGGGTAACTACCCATTTGTCCACTGCCTTGGGGGAAGCTACCAGGCTGGGGATTGCCTTGAGGGTACCCAGGGGCCTGTGGGTTTCCCTGGGGGTAACTGCTATAATGATAACCTCCAGACTGCTGAGAACCACCTGGCACACAGGGAGGACAAAGAAAAAGTCAAACAAGATCCCAAAGCACATTGAACACAATTAAAATCATCACCAGCTGTACTTACATGGAAACAGGTTTATTACTTAAAGTTCTGCCTACTGGCAACAGCAAGGCCAAATAATGACTGTTCGACAGACCTACCATATCCATGAGGGACGAAGTGCTGTGAAGTCATACCATGTCCGGGAAATCCACCTGGTCCATAGCCACCCTTCCCTGAACACACAGCCACACGTGTACAGTCATGCATGCAAACAACAACAAAAAAAAAAATCAACATCCACACCTTGATGAGCATTCACTGGTTAACTCCTTCTCCATTCACCTCTTTTCATGAAAAACCTACCATGTTGCCCACCTTGGTTGTATGCGATCATTGGTACTGCCATGCCATCTGCCTGTGGTCCCACAGGCTGGTTTCCATGTCCACCATGATTACCAATAAGTATGTTGCCTTGGTTACTTGCACCATGGCTAACTGGCCCAGTCGACATGCCCTGTGGATGCTGGAAGGAGGGAGGTGGCTGTCCAGCAGGATGCTGGACGTAACCTGTTGGAAAATTGGTCCAAAGCTTAACGTCATCGCACACGAGCTTTCATTAGATCTTGAATCATTCAAGCTTTCTTTTGATTTCAATCAAATAATTTCTCCTCCTTTGCATCCATCCTAACCAAAGTGCATTCTACCTGCGTGAGGAACCCGTGCCATATTGCCTGTAGGCATAGGCCCTCGAACTCCATCTGGGCCTCCAGCCTAGGTCAAAGAAACAGGAATAAAGTCCAGAGCATTAACATACACTTATGAACACGAGGTAAAGGCCAATATAAATGCATCCTCTCAAAATGAGATGTGCAGGTAAAGAGGGACATGAGATGCGAACGGTAACCAAAGATATTTCCACCAACTCACGGTGTCGGCCGGTATGTGTGTGCTCTGGTTAGAGTCTGCAATGGTCGCTAGGTACACAAGGTTTCGGTGCAGAATCTGCTGGTACCTTATGTGAACAGGTGTGAAACATCCACATTAACAAACAGGAAAAGGGCCCTTTTTCAGGCAAAACATTAATCAGAAATAATGATAAGCAAATGTAAGGCATTCATAGAGTTCTATTTTATACTCATCTCATCACCGTTGATATGGGCACCGTCATCAATTGTGACCCGAGATTTTTTTTTTATCAATTTTTCGCTAAGCCCTCCCTACTTTGACAAATCAGTGTGAAGATGGTTCGTCGATCCTCAACATCTAATAGAAATATCACTAACGACACTAAAGGTATGCTTGGGTACCGAAACACTGACCCTTGTGAACATTCCGGTGTGTTCCGGTGGGCCATTCCGATATATCTTCAGAGGAAACACTTCAAATCCTGACTTCAGCTTTCTGAATGAATAAAGGTCCAATTGAAAAATATCAAGATAGTTGCCATTCACTTTACAAGAAAGAAAGCAAGAAAGAAGTCTCTTGTAATTGGTCTGTCTGTGTCACTAGGGAAAAAAATATATCAGATTTCATCAACTGAAGGTTGATAAAGAGGATGTTTAGCACTATGGGAAGCAAAGTCGAGAGACAACTCACAGAGCCTTGGAGATCTAGAAAAAGAATTCCAAACTTGGATTCTGAACATCTCAAGAATTCCAGAAAGAAAGGGCACTTTTGAAGAAAGGCCTAACCACAAAGATTATTCCTACATCCATCACTTCAAATCAAGTCCTGAAGCTGTATCCTCCATCTGAGTTCAATTATATATTCCACTTCCTCGGATACCAAGCAAGTGACTCGGCGAACCTAACTCTTTACCAGACTTGAACAACTATAACCAGTGTTCGGCATGCTTTGGTTGTGTCCTCGAGAAGCTGCCAAAGCAGGATATCCATCCATCCATTCTCTCTATCGAGTGCAGCCTGTGGCTGCTGGTTGTATCATTGGTTGGGACGCGGCTATGCCGCTGATGCAGTGTCCCCCTTACCATTATACTGGTGCTCATTTTGCCGACCTCGGAAGGATGACAGGCTGAGTCAACCTCCTGGTGTATTAATTCAGCGGCCAACGGGGCTTGAACTCAGGACCCGAGGATCCCAAGCCGCCACCCTAACCACTAAGCCAACACCAGGCTTATCCATCCATTGAGGCCATACCCTATGCAGAGCATTGGTGCTACCTAAGCAGTCTCCTTGGCTATTGTGCACAATCTTGGATGGGTCGCCACTCCGACACAGTATACCAGCATGCTGGCACTCATTTTGCCAACCTTGGAAGGATGACAGGCAGAGTCAACCCCACCTGGTATTAATTGAACAGCGGAGTGGGATTTGAACTCAGGACCCTCAGATCCCAAACACGCCACCCTCACCATTAAGCCAACACCAGGCATAAAAAGCAGGATATACGAGGAACTTTAAATGCAGTTGTCGGCCATTTGACCAAATCAGACCTGCACAATAACTCCACATTAATTCAACACATCAGGATAGCTTTACCATCATGCCAACAACATCAAAATGACCCAAACTCAAATTTTCCTACAACGACAAAAGTTCTTATTCTTATTCTTCTCCTCCTCCTCCTCCTCCTCATTGCGAGGACCACGTGACCTTCGAATGGGGAAATTTTGCATCGTCTCTCCACACCAACAGCATTCTGCGGCAAACTCAACGAGAGTTAGCGACGCTCCGAGTCTTGGGTGCATTGCGGTACAAAATGGGAACGAAGCACATACTGGGCGCATTCCGAGGCCTTTCCACGACTCTGATATTCCATGATGCACTGGATCAGTTGGTTATTCTCGTCCAGCATCTGAAAGGCAATTTTAAAAAAAGGTTTAAACAGACATTGATTTTGGAAAAAATCATTTCTTACGCACAGAATGACGTTTATAAACTTCTTGGACGGACGCACACACACACGCACACGCGCACACACACACACACACACACACACACACACACACACACACACACACACACACACACACACACACACACACACACACACGGACGAGGTAATGCGTGACGTCATCGGGGTCTACGTCACGATAACGAAACGCATGGTTTTTTTTTTCCAGCCGAAGAACTTGGTCGCTTCCCGGGAGCTTGTTTAACGTTATTTCAAACGCACAAACACACAATAACCTCATCTTACAGACGTGGCCATCGATGACGCGCCTTTGGGAGCCGTTTCATACGAACAGAATATACAACACAAGCTCGTGAAAATGTACAGAGGAATTTGGGTTAAAAACAAAAACAAAAAAAACCTTTTATTAAAAAGAAAACGATTTTAATCGTCTTTGTGGCGCCAAATATCAGAGCCGGCCGAGAACGGGGTCGGCAGACTCGCCTGAGGCCTAAGTGCGGCCCGCCCTCGACTAGAATTCGTCACCACACGATTTATAGGAAGAATCGAGGGACGGAGTGGGAAATGGGAAGCTAAAGAAAAGGCGCCTTAATTGAAGTCTGTAGGACCCCCCCCCTCCTCCTCCCCTCCAAGCCTACCTTCTGGATGATTCCCTGATTCACCTCAGCCTTTCCTCGTTGCCGCTGGTTCACGAAAGCCAAAGACATCGCGTTGCCGGAGTCCGCAATCCAAACGTGGAGCAACAACGTTCTGCCGGGAGCAGATGCGTCCGGTTCGCCTTCGTTTCTCTTCAATTCAAGGGGGTGGGGGTGAAAAGAAAGCTTTTCCTTTTTTTCATCCAATGGCGTGTCAATGGCTTGGAATTTTTGTAACTCGAGTGTTAACACCGAATGACAGGAAACGTTTTCCGAAAAGCAAAATGAGTGCAATCTCACAAACTCGTCGAGGTAGTGAGCTCCGCCGCTAACGATAACACCATGGCCGACGCTCGCTGTACAAAATTTAAATCACGATTTGTTCACAAATGGTGTTCAATTCGAAAGCACGTGGATAAAATTAATATCACAGTACTGCACCAAGACTGGTGTTGGCTTAGTGGTTAGGGTGGCGGCTTGGGATCCGCGGGTCCTGAGTTCAAGCCCCGTTGGCCGCTGAATTAAAATACACCAGCAGGTTGACTCAGCCTGTCATCCTTCTGAGGTCGACAAAATGAGCACCAGTGTACTGGGAAGGGGGGGACTGCATCAGCGGCATCCCAACCAACAGCCATAGGCTGCACTCGAGAGAGATAGAGAGAGAACCACTGGCTGGAGGCAAAAGAGAGAATATTATGCTCGACTTGCACCCCTCACCACAATCACGTTTCTCTTCCAACCATGTTTGCAACCCCACGTGAAGGCTCATTGTGTAAGAAGTTGGGGGTGGAAGAGAGGGAGAGGCAATGGCAATTTAGGAACACTTTCTCCCCCCTCTTTTTGAGCAAAATATGGAAACTATTCAAAGCAAAAATCAGGACAACAGCACCGTTGCAACCATCAGAGACTTTATTGATGAGTTTCCGATCAACGACGGCTACACGGGAAGTTTGAGAACCACCTCCAAAAACTACATTTTGAAACAACACTGAGGAAACTCCATTCGCCTAAAATCGAGAAGGCAGCATGAGAACTTCACTCAACTCACAGTTACAGGGTTTTGATAAAACGCCAAAGGGGAGGGGGAGATTGAATCAAAACAACCTCAGTAAAAGCGCTGGTAAACGTAACAAATTCCATTCATATTCCCGTACTCGAGGCTCTTCCATTCTCTCGCTGGAGGAACAGTAAAAAATGTGCGAGAATTCTATGCTCATCGGTCCTGTCTGATCAAATCAGAATGAGAAACATCTTAAATGGCTCTATTGGCCTTTACTGTAACAGTCTGGGTCGACAAGGCAGCACAGCTCCTCTGTTGCAAACTAAAAGGAAGAAACAAACAAATAAAAGAAGACAAAACACAATAAAGTGAAAAGTATTCCATGACGAGCCAGAAGTAACCAGTTCAAACTGGTCTCACATTTCACCTAAAAACTATCCTTCCCCACCGTTTTCAAAGGCAGCAAAAAATAAATAAATAAATCCTCAAAAGCTTCGGCACAAACCGCTTCCTCTGGAATTGGACCCACAGGTGAAGAGGTTGCTTGAAGTTGGAGAGGCGATTATGATGTGGAGCCTTAGTCTCCCTCATCTCACACAAACAACAGCCTGCACATCTGCATGTTGTTGTTCGTCTTAATCAGAACTGGCATTTGTGGTGGTGCAAGATCAATGGAAGAAAATAAAGCTACGTCTGCATTTGCAAGTTTCTACACTTGCAAGTCATTCACCCTAAGAGAAAAGCATTCCAAATTGTAAGACAGGTTAGGATCCATCTTACTGAAAACACACTCAAATGGAAAGAGCTCTTTCAATTAAAAATATAATTATCTTGCGAACCAGAAATAAAAAACACATGAAGAATGGGTTAGTGTTGTTGTTGTGTGCACAAATTGAAGCCTTTCCCCCTTGAAACGGATCTGATGCCGAGCACAATTTCAAATCATTCACAACATGCTTTAGGAAGATGGAAAGGATAAATAGAAAATGGCTGCTGGTAATGCAAGTCCAAAAAAAAAAAAAAAATAAACATTTTTTTTTAAGGTTTAAAGTTATGCAAGAGTGTTTTACATAATGCTACATGAAGCCGTTGTTGAACAAATCACAGTTTCAAAATGCCAGCAGCATAGACGAGCTCAAATTGGCCTGTACACTCACACTCGCACACTCTCTCTCATCAGTCAGAACAAGTCGTTGAAAGTTGAACCTTTGTTGTTGTCTTTTTTCCCCCAGTTTTTTTTTTGCCTCTCAGCATCATAACCACTTACAGAACATGCATTGCTAACCACACCATGAACAAGATGACTCCAATGCATATGCAATTCCACACAAGGTACAATGGCTTTCACACTGTTCGTTTCACCACCCTTCAGCCGACTCGGTGTGGAGTTTCATTTATGAGTGGAGTCGTTGGTTAAGGCATGATGTGGTGCAGGTGGTCAAAATATTCATTGGGTGGGGAGGGGGTGGGAGAAAAATAATAATCATTATTATTATTATTATTATTGAGGGTTTGACAACAGCAAATGCTGACTGATTATTTTTTCTTTTTTTTCACACCCCTCCCCTTTCTTTCATTCCAAATGGGTCAATTACCAACAAAAGTTTTAAAATCAAAATCACTGCCGAACAAGCAGAGAGAAAAAAAACCAAAACTAATGTTACGCAATCGATATCAAAAAAATGTTGGGATCTCAGGGTTGTAAGGCAAGCCAAAATGGCCCTTGACCGGAAGGAGGAGTGAAACCCTGACTGTGCACCTGTTTTACAAAATTGAGAGTCACAAAGTTGGCATCGCACTTAAAATACAACAAAAGGTCAGTGACAATTACATTAAACAAAGACCGCACACGCACACACACACACACGCGTTCCAAAGCCTTCAGATAATTTAAAAATATATATTAACATAACAGATGCGCAACAAACGCAAGTAGTGCGAGATTCCTCCATCATGGCTCACTGCTGAGAGGTCCTGGAAAACAGTTGCTTCCATCCGGTGCGGTTTGACTCCATGCATATCAAATGTGGGCCGACTGGGGGGAAACGAAGGATGAATGGAAAGCAGTCGGAGGTAACTTACGATGCGACTCCAGCAGTGGCCTACATGGATAATGGGGTGGGGGAAGGGTGGGGAACAGGCAGTACAGAACGAATCACCAAAAGAAAGGGAAGCATTCAAACATCGGCGAGATTGAAAGAAAGAGAAGAAGAAAGAGAGAAAAAAAAGAGGAGAACAACAGAAATAGGAGAAAAGGAAATAAATAGCAAGAGCAGAAAGAAAGACAAAGAACTAGAGAATTCATAAAACACCTTACCCCGAGCAGTCTTCAGAAACAAGGACGTGGATAGAGTCTTTGAGTGGCAAATATATTGGTCGTAATAACGCAAAATGCAGTAATATTTTGTAAAGGTCTGCTAAACTGAAGGGTTTTGAAAGTGCCAAAAAGGGCGATTTGTGCATCATTCAGTTGAAATAAAATAAAGACTTTAACGGTTGAACAAAAAAAAAAATAAATAAAAAAAAACTTTCAGAGGTTTACCGCTGGTGTCTCTTACATCAACCTAACATGTTACGTTATTCATGCCTCTTGTTTGTGTCCTTTATGACATCCTTAAAACAGTAAGTTTCCTGTTTGGAATGAGTTTTGAGTTTACTTGACTGCCAGGCAGACAGAGTAAAAAAAATTATCTCGCTCCTCTCTACACATGTGCGATTGAGACACATTCAGAGCCAAAGTACTGTTAAACGACAGATTCGTTTCCGATTCATGCTCAAAATATAACACTCAATTGAAATCAAGTTGTTCCTCAATCATAAATTGACATTTGTGGACAGACAGACAGACAAAGTGAAACAATTGCTTAACCTCACTTTTCATTTCGCACGCATTGGGTAAAAATAAAGAGGATTAGGAAGAGTAGAAGAAAGAAAAAAAAAAGACAAATAAAAAGGAAGAAGAAAACTAAACACAATTTTATGTCGCAACATCGACCAATATGCCTCTGCCCACTCTAACTTTTACCAAAAACATTAAGATCATTTGACCTCAATATCAAATCTGCACATATGTATCATGGTCCAAGTACTTAGTTCAGTTCAAATCCGATAGCCAATGGGATCACATTAGCAGGAGTTTTAATGTGACCTCTGACCCTTGACCTTCGAGTAACAAATAATCTGTCATGGGTGGACACATTGATGGAGGTTTACACATGCTTGTACCAAGTTTGATTTAAATCCCTTCAGCTGTTCTCAAGCATCACATTTTTACCAGACACGACCTCTGGCCTTTGACCTCTCGATGTCAAAATCGAATCAGTTCCTCTTTGCATCATAATGTATACCTATGCCAAGTTCGGACAAAACCCCAGAACTGGTTCACAAGTTAGCACAGTAACAGAATTTTCCCTAACATTACCTCCGATCTGTTGACCCCATAATCTTATCAGTTTATCTTTATATTGCTTATACAAATTTGTACCGAGTTTGACTTGGATCCCTTCAGCCGTTCTCAAGTTATCGCGGAAACAAAAACCTATCATGGATGCAAGGGTAGCTGGACAGACAACCCAAAAACATAATGTCTACCCCGACTGTCAACAGAGGCATAAAAAAAATAGAGGGGGAAGAAGGAGGCGAAGAAAAAGAAGAAGAAGAAGAAGAAGGAGGAGGAGGAGGCGAAGAAGAAGGAGGAGGAGGCGAAGAAGAACGAGGAGGAGGCGAAGAAGAAGGAGGAGGAGGCGAAGAAGAAGGAGGAGGCGAAGAAGAAGGAGGAGGAGGCGAAGAAGAAGGAGGAGGAGGCGAAGAAGAAAGAGGAGGAGGCGAAGAAGAAGAAGAAGAAGGCGAAGGCAAAGAAGAAGGCAAAGGCAAAGGCAAAGAAGAAGGCAAAGAAGAAGGCAAAGGCAAAGGCAAAGAAGGCAAAGGCAAAGAAGAAGGCAAAGGCAAAGAAGAAGGCGAAGAAGCCAGCGAAGGAGAAGTAAGGATGAAGAAGAATAAGAAGGTGAAGAAGAAAGAATTCCTAAAAGTGATACATGTACAAGCTCCTCCATGAGCTTTAGATCACCATTTTAAAATAAATAAATAGACAAACTTTAACTCTCCCTCACAAAATCAATGATTTCCAGACTCAACATAAGAAGTTTAAGCATTATTAAAACTTACTGGTGAACTTGGAGCAACCCAGAGCTTGCCCTTTCCTCGACTACCTCGGCCCCCTTCCTGATTTCCAGTGTTTCCCCTTTGTCCTCTGGTGTCGCCATTACGATCAATGGCACCGTCACCTTGCTGAAGGCCTCGCCACGAGCCATGGTTGCTGCGCCCACTGTTGTTACCTCCATTCCGGCCACCTGAGCCCCAGCCACCACGATTACCCCAACCAGTGCGACCCCTGTATCCGCCCCAAGATCTGGTTTGGCGTGGTGCCACTCCAAAGGTCTCCACATTCATCCGACGTTCCTCAGCCCAGGATATTCGATTACGTCTGCTAAAAAACAAAGTACAAAACCAAAAAAAAAATAAGCATTCACGAATAACTTCTATGATGTGCAACACCAGCAACTCTGCCGAACACAACTGTGATGGGCCAAAACAACTTCTCACCTGGTAGATCCCTCACATGAAATGTTGTCAAAGAAGGATTTTGACTTGTCATAGTACGTGCTGGTGGGTCGTGGTGGTAGTGGTTGAGCGGAAGGTGGCACATCACTCCCTTCATTGACTTCTTTTGCAGGCTCATCTGCATTCAGTGGAGCACCAGGACAAGCGTCAGATTCTTGTGCTGGTGCCTCTTCTGCACAAAGAATGGCAGAAATATCAGAGAGAGAGAGAGAGTAAGAGCTCGAGTGAGAGAATACATTACACGGCCCACTCACCCTGACAAATCTTACTCATCTACAGTCTGTGCTATCTAATGCACACTGCTGGAAGCTTACACAACAAACCTTGGATTTTTAGTTTCATCTGTAGCTCTTTCTCAAGTTCTTCTTTGTTGAATTGAGCATTTGCAGACTCGAAATCGAAGTCCTCCTTGAAGACGACAGGATCCTTCTCAGCCGACGGACGCCCACGTGAACGCTGTCCGGAGCGGACACGCCTGGGGACTGAATGGGACAATGGGAAAATGGGACAGCAATAACCGGCAGTTTGATCAAAGTTCAAAACGAGTCTTTACAGAACTTCAAGGATCAAAAATAATTACCAGAGCATGCCCCAAATTCCTGAAAACATCACCAGGAAACAGAGTTTATTGGTAATCATGAGAACCTGCCTGCACTTGCAACATCACTTCCTCAATACGAATCCAGGCCCTTTCCCCAAACACAACCAAATTCCCTTCTTCCCTCACCCTGTGCCCTGGAGGGATGTCTGTTTTCATCATTTATCTTCTCCCGGGCAGGCTTGTCGTTCTGCCGGCTAGTGTCTGCCACAATGCACAGGTAAAGTTAAATAGTTTCACCCAAGGAAGCTTCCAGCCAGTTTCTATCCAAAAACGTTTCAACTCAAAAGTTCATAGCACCGACTCGCCCCCGAGTTGCAGACATTTTTCCTATTTTCTGTGAATTTTCACTTTTGCAGAAAAACATATATATGAAGATTAGCTAAACTATTATTATATAAATGATATTTGTGTGGTTAACTATAATTTTTTTGATAGGCAGCTTCACAAGATTTATCCAGAGAGCCTGATAGCAAACAGGAATGGTAATGATTGTACACAGTTGCTGCATATTCTGGATGTGTTGGTTGGAGTTGGACAGAATGGTTTTAGTACAAGTGAATATCATAAAGTTGATGATTTCAGTTTCCCTGTAGTCTTGTACACCTTTCCAGGAAGCAATGTACAAATTAAAATGGGTTCCAATGTCTTTTCATTTCGGCCACATTTTCACGAATTTGTTCAGAAAGGGATGATTTTGTGGAATGCGCCGAGAAGGTTTTTTGACATCATGTTAAACAAGATATTTGGCTGATTGTTTGATCAGGTCTTGTGAGAATGCCTTTCGACTCCATCATCACCTTTTATTTAAATTTGGTTGGTTTTCATGAAAACAAGTTCCTATTGCATTTGATAAAATAAGATTGAATTAATTATTTTAGTGAGATAAATTATTTGATCGATCGCACGCGCACGCACGCACGGTTCTGCAAAAACCGCATGCCTCAAAAGAAATGGCATCCAACATACAGTGATCTCCAGGCAGTTATTCCATTAGTATTTGTGTCGTTTGTCCTCCCCTCACGTCTAGTGGGTTAACAGGAGGAAGTGCGTTGCGTGGGTCTCGCAGTTCAGTCCAATAAATGTCTCTGATCCCGACTCTAACCCTGTCCTTTTAGCCATAGTACATAACAAGCATGCAAGCACACACACCATTCATTAGGCAATTGATAATAAGCACATCACAATGCCTCCCAAAGCTTGGATAATCCCTGCAGCACACGGCACAACCCGCACACGGGAATCGCGTGCCATTATTTCGTTTAAATCTGCGCGCCAATTCCCAACTGGCACCTCACCCACCAAATTTCACCACTGACCACAAACATCTCCCGCACACGGGGAAAAAAATATTCCCACATCCCCTCGTACCTATGCATCGCTACAATTCACCACTATTTTGAGGAGCACCGCGCGGTCTCATATTGTCCTCGGCACCGCGCGATGCTCGACCATGCAACAGAGGCCAATAGCTCTGCCACGTCTCCCCGGGGACGTCCCAGGTGAGCATCCGGAGTTGATGCAGCCCTCATCCAGTCATCAGACCACGGCAGGAC
>NC_140975.1:12419819-12432319 GCF_056783735.1 Eptatretus burgeri | reverse complement strand
GGTGAGAGTTTTGTCTCAATCCGACAAGCGGTTGCGGAGAAAACCACAAAAGTTCTGTGCAGACAAACAAACAGACAGACAAATGGACCCAAATACAATACCCTCTCCTCTGGCGAGGATAATGAGTATGGATGGACGTACGTACAATGGACAACCCGAAAACATAATGCCTCTGGCGACTGAGTTAGCGGAGCGGAGGCATTAATTTAAAAAAAAATTAAAAATAACATTTTTCGGAAGTATACCGCCGTTGATGGTTTTTTTTTTCCCCCACAACCTTAAACGCGTTAAATTAGTTAATCGAACCTGTTGTGTGTGTATGTCCTTTATGATGACCCTAAAAAATGTTAAGTCTGCTGTTTGCAATTATTTTCAATTTTGTTTGACTGCCAGACAGCCAGACAGACCAATAAAAATATAAATCGCACCCATATCTGAAGGAAGCGGTTCAGTTTGGCATTTTTAACCAAGAAACGAACGAAACCTATTAAAATTACCCTTTAGAAGCCCTTTGAATTACCCTTGATAACCCAGTCGAATTATCCTAAGGAACCCTTTAAAACTCAATAAAATTCCCCTTCAGAACCCAAGAGAACTAAACACGGTGGATTAGAAAAGTTCTTCTTCTTCTTCATTTTGGACAGATGGAAGGAAGGAATTAAGACTAGATTCCATACAATTTTCCAAATTCAGAGCCAAAGTGTAGGTTCGTGTTCCGATTCAGGTTCTGCAGTGTCCAAAATATAAAACTAAATTGAAATGAAGTAGTTTCTCAATCACAGACTGACGTCTGTAGACAAACAGTGAACCAATTGCTTAACCCTGCTTTGTACTTCGTGCGTGGGGTAATAAGCTGCTTGTTTGGTTTGGAAGCACTGAAATGGCAGTACTGCAGAGTGAATCGCATTACACTCCCCAAGCTTAAAAAAAACGACAAGTGGTGTGTGAAAAACAAAACTACCTTTCCGATCCTGCTTGTTGTTTGTGTACCCTTGTGATGGATCCTGAGCTTTCACAGACCCTGAATGTGACCAGGGTGTTGGGTTGGTCGCAAACCCAGCTCCCTTCCCAGTCACAGCCTGCCCCACCATTGACCCAGTGGTCGACTTCGATATTCGGGGGCTCTTTCTGGAAGGCGTAGTGTATCGAAGGGTCACTGGACTGGCTTGTGGTGTCGCGTCCAGAACAGGAACCCTCTTGGCCAAGCCAGGGGCCGGTGGGGGGCTCGAGCGGCCTGGCAGGGTAGGAGAGCATACCAATTGAAATCATGTGAGCAGAGACATTTACAGTTTACAAAGTGTACCCTTAATAAACTCACAGATCTTGAACTAACTAAAGACCTTTTCACTGAAAGATTTGATTCATTCCCACCCATGCTATTACAACCAATATAATGTTGGGGAACCATTCATTAATTGAACAATTTTAACATGTACAGGGTGGTCTGAAAGTCGCTTTACCCCTGCTGAATTTCTCACAACTCCCTCCCTTCCCTTCCGCCCTCCCCTGCTGTATAATGCGGCAAAACTGACTCACTGACGCGGGACTCAGTAGGAAGTTAGGCAGCATGGTGGGCACAAGTTGTGTCTCGAAGAGTGGTTGCTTGCTTGTGTTTGGATGCATGAAAGAGCACATAAGGCCCCTTCCTGCACCCAAAAAGGTTTCGTGGAATTTGCAAGCAATTCCTCAAATGAGGACAACTTTTGCAGAATGCTTTGGAAAACCGCTTCCACGAAAACTCCCCTACAGTGGCCACCAAGTATCCAGATCTAACGACTCCAGACAACTCTTTGTGAGGCTTCATAGAGGAGAACTGTCGACAAACTATCGGACGATTGCACAATTCCACGCCGCAGTCGTGGCCTCTTTCACACAGGTGACCCCACAAATGCTACACAAGATGTCTCAATGCAACAAATTTAGTGGTACAAGGAGGATGATGGAGTGGATACAGATATAATGTCCAATTAATTATTGTAAGTATTGCACAATAAAACCTACATATTAAAAGAGTTTACGAACAAATAATTTCCTGGAGAGGGGTAAAGGGACTTTCAGGCCACCCTGTAGATTAAAATAAATACTATCAAACTTGCGTGGCAATGCCCCTTTAAACCAACAGAAATATCATATTCCTACCAACGGAGGCAATCTGTGTGCCGACATTCAGGCCAGATATCACGGGGTCGAGTGAAGCCAGGCCACGGTAAAGATTATAAGGACTTGGTAATGGAAATGAGCCACCAGGAGTATTCACCAGTGATGTCTGAAAGGGTAATCAAGGAACAAAGCACACAGATCTTTGTCAATCATAGGTTTAATGAACACAAATTTTGCACAGCTTTTGTTGAATACAAATAACTGCCTTCAGGTTATCAATACACATAATTAAATTGCAGTGCAAGGCAGAGAGAAAGCATTGAGAATAAATATCAAACTCAAATAAACTTAGTGTGTGTACAAATCACATCCTTTAAAATGGAACTTCCAGCTTTCGGTTGCGATCTGTGAAAGATGCAAAACTGTCCACTGCCAAAATTGTCAGCTGCTACACGACTAATTGCAGCATCAGTCAAAGAATGGAGCTCAGGGTTTTTGCACATAAATTTGCCATTTGCCAATGGCTGAAAATTTTCAAATAAAAGCCTTTCAAAGCATAGGAAGGCTGAGGGATGCTGCCATTGGTAGCGTAGCACAGCAGTTGACACTGCTTTATGCAGAGGGTGGTTGTGCGTCTTCACACGGACTGCAACCTAGCAATGCTTATTTAATTCCAATATACATCTTACTGGCGAAAATTTTGACACTTTATTTCCACTGTCACTGAAGGTGGATAGATGATACATTTTCACACGTTTTTCTGTCTGTCTGAAGGATATCTCAAAAAGTTAAGGACGGATTCAGATGAAACTTGGTGGACAGGTTGGTGGAGGACAAGGACAAATTGAGATTTTGGTCAAAATCCAGACACGATAATTTTTAGATCCTCGTGGAGGATCTCCAAGTCTTACTCGCATTGTTGTTCTTCATCTTTTTCTTGTGGACTTTTTTGTTTCACAGCCTACAGTTTTCGTCGAAACTTCCTGAAACTTGGCATATATATATATATATATATATATATATATATATATATATATATATATATATATATATATATATATATATATATATATATATATATACATATATATACATATATATACATATATATACATATACATACAAATGTAAAAATACCCTGCACAGACAGTAACCATCTCCGATTTTGAAAATTCCCCCAAGAAAAAAAAGTTACGACATCAAAATATCTCCGCTAATGGAAATCACTAAAAAATTACCTCCGAAACTAGGCAAGCTTTTTGAATTATGTTTGCAGGAATCGAACAGGGCATTAGCAGAGATGAATTACCGCACATATGATAAATCACTATGACGTCATATCAATTTTTACGACGTCATTCGTATTTTTGACATTTTTTTGTTTCACAACCCAGAGTTTTCATCGGATCTTCGTGAAACTTGCCATGTATATGCAGAAAGCCCACGCGCAGGCAGTAACCATCTCCGATTTTGGAAATTCTTCCTAGAAAAGAAGTTGTCATAATGTTGCCGCTAATGGAAATCGCCTATACCATTATCTCCGAAACTAGGCAAGCTGTTTGAATTTTGTTTGCGGGAATCAAGCCGGGCATTAGCACAGATATAATTTATCGCAAACCTGATACATCACTATGATGTCATATTCGTTTTCATGAAGTCATCATTAAGAGGACGAGGATCTTAGCTCATTTGAGCTTGTTGAAGCGATTCTTCATCATTGAGAGATGGAGCCAAAAACGATATTTCAAATCAAAAGGTTATGGACAGATTTGGATGAAACATGGTGGGCAGGTTGAGTGTGTGATAATGGCAAATCAATTCGATTTTGGTGAAGATCTGTATCTGGATGAGAGAATTTTTAATTTTTCAGTGATTCTTCACAATTGAGACATGGAGCCAATAACAATATTGTTACGTCTGAGGGGGGGAGTATGCATTCAAAGGGTAATTAGGATATTTAATTAGGCATACCATGCTGTTCGAGTTGTACCAGGATCTCGATGTAATAAGTATCAATTCAGTGGTGATAAGTTGTCTAGTAAATGTCCATTTCTTTCAGGGGGAAATGATAATTGTCACGCAATTAGATCGGGAGCCGGGTTAGGGTAAGTGTGTATGCGTAAACCCTTTTAGTATTCCCTGTAGGCTTGCTGTGACGTAACAGGACAGTGCTGCGGATGGCTCCGCCCCGTGATCACGATTGGCGGAAGGCGGCGGCAGAGGGCCAATAAAAGTGCTCGATTGGAAGTGACGAGGACTCGAGTATAAAAAGGTTCTGTTCGGGAAAAGAAGAAGAGGAAGAGTCATAAAAAGAAAGCGTCTGGTCGAGGCTGTTGGTCTCGGAGCGTGCTCTCTTGTTGCACTGGTTCGTTCCTCGATTCGTCGTGTCTCGTGGCCTTGCTGTGCCTCGTGCTGTGCCTTGGTTGGCTCTGGAGTTCTGCTGGCTCGGAGTACGGGACCGAAAGGCGGGCGGACCTGCCTCCCTCTCCTGCTCGCATCTTGGCGCCAGAACTGGCTCCCTGGCGGCTGTGAGCGTTCTTGGGCCTACACCAGGAGGTCGACATCACCAGGAACAGCACCACGGTGTCTCCTGCCCCTGTCGAGCGCAACGCCAATCCAGTGACTGTTGCGTCGACACCACGTGCAAGCCTGACCACCAGCTACGGTGTGTGTGTGTGTGTGTGTGTGTGTGTGTGTGTGTGTGTGTGTGTGTGTGTGTGTGTGTGTGTGTGTGTGTGTGTGTGTGTGTGTGTGTGTACCTGGCGCCTTAAAGGGTTTAAGATTTGTATATCCATTGGAATTGTTTGTGTTTTCCCCACGCCCGAACCCACACCACCATCCCGTCGAATCGCCCCGGATCCATCCTCTTGCCGAGTCTTATTATTATTTCTGGTTGGAGAAATAAACATTATTAACTCAGTGAAAAGCGACTCGTGCCACCTTCCTCGTCCCATTTGTTGGAGAGCGATTAAAACCGCCATCTTTGGGTTATAAAAAAATAAACCGCCTCCATCGTTTCGGCTCATTCTACGTTGGCGGGACTGTTCAAGTCCCGTGGACGTCACATTGGTCTCAGGGTGTTGGATGTTCGAACCCCTCTAAATTATATTTGGTATCGGGAGAATATACCAGGATTAAAATCTCGCCACGAATTGGAATATAAAATTACGACAGAAAAGCACGCGAGCGCGGGAAAATTTTGGCAGGAGTTTTCAAATTAAATTTAATTGGCGGAAAACGGGATTTCTGCACCATGGCGGATGTGCAGATGTTGGAGGAGGAAGGCCACGTGTTGGGCAGCGAGTCGGGGGAAGAAGGGAGAGACCGGGGTAGGATCGGAACCTCCCCCATTCTGAGCGTGGACCGTGCTTCATTGCCCGTAATGGAGCCGGCAGCACCGGAAACCGGCGCGATGTCGATCTGGACAATGTTGGAACGTTTAATGAGTGCAATTACAGCACAAGGGGCAAAAATGTGGCACAGGGGGCAGAAATGACAGATCAATTGGGGGTAATGGGGCAACAGTTGGGTGCACGGATTGATTTAATGAGGGATGAATTGGGGGAAAAGATGGAGAAAATGAAAACTCAGATGCAGGAGTGTGTGGATGTTAAATTGGGAGAAATACAAAGTAAATTCGAGGATAGATTGGAGGAAACAAAGGTAGAAATTACAATGGAGGGGGAAAATATATGGAAAAAATTGGTAGATAAAATTAATGCAACGAACATTCGGGTTGATAAAGTGGATGAAGGCCTGGAACGTCATCGTGCCTGTGTGGATGCTCGTATGCAGCTGCAAGTAGAAGAGTGGGGAGAGCTGAGGAAGCAAGGGATGAATTTGGCGGAGGAGGTAAAAGGATTGGAGGCTCGTTTGGACGAACAAGATAAAATTATGAGCCAAGATGAAGACTTGGATAAAGGCCTGGTAGAGCCGTCTTTTGTAAGTAGAGTGTCCGGGTTGGTTGAGGAGCAGCTACAAACTCGCGACGGAGCCTTGGAGGAGGTTGTGCGGGCCCAGAAGATCCTGCGGGAAGAGGTGAATCGGTCCATTCAACGTTTGGAACAGGAGGCAAAAGTGACCAATGAGACCCTCACCGCAAAACATCTTTGGCCACAGGGGGCTCCGAAATTGGATACGCAGCCACAAGGGTGTTTGATCCCTGGGCTGGATTCGGACAAGGGAGAAACTGGGAAGCGGGCCACCGGGAAAGTGATCCCCCTGGTAAATTTTGACGGGTCAGGGAGCCTTGAAGCTTTTCTGACGCAATTTGAGTGTATTTCCTAACTAAACGGGTGGAATGAGCGGGAACGTACAGGGAATTTGGTGGCAACGTTGCGGGGACCAGCCGCAGATGTGTTAAACGTGATCGCGGAGGGATGTTGACCAGCTCCCACATTTGCGAGGCGTTGAGCCGTCGGTTTGGGTTCGCAGCGAACTGTGATCTGGTGCGGGCCCAGCTCCAGCACCGCAGATTAAAGTTGGGTGAGACAGTGCAGGAGCTGGCACAGGACATTTACCAATCAGTTCGGATCGCGTATTGGGACCTAACAGTGGAGGCGTGGGACAGACTGGCACTAGAGAAATTTCTAGCTGCTCTTCCGGACCCTGAGGTCCGAGCGCTGGTGGAGTTACAGGATCCACCCACCGTTCACCGAGCGGCCGAGTGCGCAGCCAGGCTGGCCTCATGGAGTCGGCCGGGTCGGGTGCCCGAGAGGCCATCGGTGACGATCCGACAGGCGGAGATTCAGGATCAGGGAGGGGGGCTGAGAGAAATTGGCATTACCCAAATGCTTCAAGAGATGAATCCTCCTGCTGAACCGCCAGGTCTATCCGAGGTGCACTTACATAGGTCGAGTCCGGAAATCACTGTCGGGGGTCGGGGAGACTAGATCGGGCTGAGCATATAGGGCCATGCTCGGCTGGTGAGATTGTGGCGAAGTGCCTCCTTTGGTGAAAATAGTGAATTGTGGGAAATTGGCATGGGTTTGCAAGTTCTGCTGGGTTTTAGAGTGACAATAGGGACAGTGGGTAATTGGTAACAAAGCAGGCACGAGTGGCTGTCCAATGGCTGGTGCGTGGATCGGGTGAGAAGTGCTGTGTGAGTTGTTTCAAGTTAAGAAGTGAAATGTATGGTGCACACATTGATTTTTTATTGGACATGGTGTGGTAACAGGGAAGGTCATGGTCGGTGAAGTGTTAGAAATGCAGGTGTCACATGTAAGGCCGATGGGGTGGGGGGAGTCATGTGGGTTTTGTGGGTGGGGATGATGTGCTTGTCCGCAGGGATTGCTGAGGCTCACGGTGAGCGGGAATTGCGACCCCCTTCAAGGAGATTCACCACTGGTGGCTGATGGTGACAGTGTCTGGAGGCAACTGGAAGAGGGTCTGGTTGGGCGACCAAGGCGGGTAGGACCTTGGCGACCCAGGAAGGCCAAAGGAGCCAGTGAGACCCCTTCCAGTGTGTTGTATGGGGTGAGAGCTAATGGCTACCAGGGGGGGTGGGAATCAAAGGGAGCGGGGCGGAAAAACGTCCGGGTTGGACTAAAGCTTACCTATGGGCATGGTTGCACCTGAGATGCCCCCATCACCTTGTGGTAACCTACCCCACGGCCATGACGGGATTCAGCCTGCATCATTAAAATGGGGACCATGACCGAGAAATGTGATGATGACCATGGTGTGAGTGTTGTGAAGATGGGCGAGTCGCACTCGATCCTGCACAACTTGACATGTGCAGCAAGGGCATGATGTCCGCATAATTTTGGGGTCAAGCAAATTTGAAAATTGGCTCCCCATGTAACGCTGGGTCTATTAGCATCCACTGGGGGACGCGGTCAAGTGTAAATATCCCATGAATAGTGTCGTTAAGGCTTAGAGTAGGAATGTAAAGTACAAGTGTTGTGTTTTTGTGGAACCTTTTGTTTCCCCTCCCCAGATCACTGGAAGTGTTGGACAGGAGCGATGATCCAGAGGATGGAGTGCAACTTCGCTCAGTGCTCTCATGTGATAAAATAAAAAAATTTAAAAAATGAATGATTGTTTAGGCGAGGATAAGGCCATAAGGGGGTAGTACATTAAGCAGGATAGGTAAGTTAGCTGCGGCTCGCTGCCCATTGCCCCTCCTACTTTATTTCGTTAGGTTAAATAGGTGTGAGTCAGTAAGTGTTAACGCTGGTACGGTAGCGCCTGTGATATACCTTGCAGGAGCTGCGGTACCAGAGGAGGGGGCAGTGTTACGTCTGGGGGGGGGGTATGCATTAAAAGGGTAATTAGGATAATTAATTAGACATGCCATACTGTTCGAGTTGTACCAGGATCTCGATGTAATAAGTAGCAATTCAGTGGTGATAAGTTGTCTCGTAAATGTCCATTTCTTTCAGGGGGAAATGATAATTGTCACGTAATTAGATAGGGAGACGGGTTAGGGTAAGTGTGTATGCGTAAACCCTTTTAGTATTCCCTGTAGGCTTGCCGTGACGTAACAGGACAGTGCTGCAGATGGCTCCGCCCCATGATCACGATTGGCGGAAGGAGAAGGCAGAGGGCCAATAAAAGGGCTCGATTGGAAGTTACGAGGACTCGAGTATAAAAAGGTTCTGTTCGGGAAAAGAAGAAGAGGAAGAGTCATAAAAAGAAAGCGTCTGGTCGAGGCTGTTGGTCTCGGAGCGTGCTCTCTTGTTGCGCTGGTTCGTTCCTCGATCCGTCGTGTCTCGTGGCCTTGCTGTGCCTCGTGCCTCACCTCGGTTGGCTCTGGAGTTCTGCTGGCTCGGAGTACGGGACCGAACGGCGGGCGGACCTGCCTCCCTCTCCTGCTCGCATCTTGGCACCAGAACTGGCTCCCTGGCGGCTGTGAGCGGTCTTGGGCCTACACCAGGAGGTCGACATCACCAAGAACAGCACCACGGTGTCTCCTGCCCCTGTCGAGCGCAACGCCAGCTCGTCCGGCGCCAATCCAGTGACTGTTGCGTCGACACCACGGGCAAGCCTGACCACCAGCTACGGTGTGTGTGTGTGTGCGTGCGTGCGTGCGTGCACGATAACTCGAGAACGGAAGAAGCTACCAATGTCAAATTACACCACGTGATTCAGGAGGGTGATGGCTAGTGCTGATTAGATTTTGGTCAAAATCGGTCAAAGGTCAAGGTCACATTGAGGTCAAACATTTGATTTTTGATGGTTTGGTACAGAATAATCATAGAAACTTCTGGTTTGCATCGCTACCTTCTCTGGAGACAGCTTTTATTAGACAAGGTCAGAGGTCAAGTTGACGATTTCGTAAGTACCAGTCTCTGACTGCTTGTTTGTTTGTTTTTCCCATTTAAAAAGGGTCGTCTAAGAAGGCCATTAGTCCCCTGTGTTTATGGTACGGCCATGCATTCTGCCCCTGTGGCCTTTAGAATTCGGGCCAATGTGTATACATTTGATAAACTTTGTTTAACCCTGTACCCCGGTCTTGGGGCTGAAGTAAACATGCTCAGGTTTATTAAATTGTAATGTTTGGTTTTGTTGCCCCCCCCCCACCACCACAATCATGCGCTTGTTGGATTCCGGGCCGTGGGATCGAGTCCCACCGTGGTGGGTTGTGTTGGAGCGCTCGAGCTAGGGATCCCCTTTCCCATCCACTGACTCTGAGCTCCATAAGTGCGAGTCGGTAAAACCGTACGAAGTGGCCAGGTACCCGGCCAGACTCTGAACCTCAGCTTGCCTTCCATCCCGAGTTGAAGGGCCGAATAAAGACCCACAAGGTCCATTTATTTTTGGGTGTGTGTGTCTGTCTGTGGCCAGTCTGATAAGTAGAAATCGTTTAAGTGATTCCATTGTACATTTGCCTGCATTCATATTCGTGATCAAGTCTGCTCTGTGTTTCCCTCCCTGTTTCACTGTAAATAACTGTTAAATGTTCCAGTTCGTTGTCTGTGCTTTCTTTCATTGACCCAGTATGGTCCGGGCTTGAGAATTAGGGAGGCCGATTGTGCCGTAAAATGTTATTTGGGGCGGCTTTGGTAATTCCCGCTCGGTTCCGCTGGATCTGAGTCCGTAACAGCGACTCGGTTCAGACAAAGCCAGCCGAGGGTGTGGTTTCCCTGGAAGCTAGACCGCACGGCAACTTAGGTAAATTGGAATCAGACAAAAAGACCCTAACCGCGCAGTCAAAATATTGGCGTCCACGGTCTATTAAGCGACCCGTCGACTTCGGAGTTATCCGGATTGACGACCTTCAATTCCGGGTGTTCGGAGGGGAGACGGCCCAACTGCTCCGTCTCGCGGTCGTCCTCGCCACGAAACCCCGGCACCACAACAATACTAGGCAGAAGGAGCAGACCAAAATTAAGATGGAAAGAAAGAAAGAAAAAACAACCAAACAAACAAGCAGTCATGGACTGGTACTTCCGAAATCGTCAACTTGACCTCTGACCTTGTCTAATAAAAGCTGTCTCGAGAGAAGTAACGACACAAACCAGAAGTTTCTACGATGATTCTGTACCAAACCATCAAAAATCGAATGTTTGACCTCACTGTGACCTTGACATTTGATTTTGACCAAAATCTAATCAGCACTAGCCATCACCCTCCTAAATCACGTGGTGCAATTTGACATTGGTAGCCTCTTCCGTTCTCGAGTTATCGTGCCTACAAACAAACACACAAACACACACACAAACAAACGCACAAACAGAGGACGGAAGTCATTAATATACTAACGAAATCTAAGTAATGAACACTTCTGAGGCAAAACATGTGTGGCGTGTCAGGTACGCTTTTGCACCCTGGTGGGCGGGCTATACTGCCGTCTGGCCGAAACCCGGCACAGGATGGCAGACAATGTGAGGGGTCGGGGCCAGTTGGAACGCCAACTCAGGCGGTGACTCGGATTCGGCATGGCCCCTCCCCCGACCTCCGGTCTCTATAAAACACAGAGAAATCCTCCGTGTTGTGGTTGTTGTGTGTGTGTCTTCACGCGGAGTGTTCCTGCTACTTGACTCCGCCCAGTCTTGCCTCGACAGCCCGCCTTCTGTTCCTAGTCTCCGCCCACACGACCTCGCTTCTCGACCAAGCCTCCTGCTCCACCTGTGTTTGTTTGTGTGTATGCCCTCAGGACTCCTCCCTTCTCCACTCAAGCTCCTGTTCGGAACACGATCTCCACAGGTGCGGCTGTGGCCAGAACAACGTGGCTATTGTCGGGTGCCGCACCACGGAGCATCCATCCCCAGAAACACCCAGATACCAAAAACTATAACCTCAACCCCTCCCTCCCTGGCTGCAAAAGTCTTTTTGCATTGGGGTTTCTTCTTTTTCTGTGTGTGTGTGTCTGAGTGTGCTGGCGCCTGTCTGTTAAGTAAGCCTGTAGAAGATATTTTATTGTTGTTACTGTGAATAAGCTCACATCAAGTCTGCACTGTATCTGCTTTCGTAAGTTGCTTGTAGAATTTCCGGACCCCCCCCCCACACCCCTCTCCTCTTTCCCTGCGTTACATACTCAATAAACCTTTGTTGTGCCACATGCTTTTCCTCGCTTGCTGTAAATAAATAATTGTTGCAGAAATGTTCCCAGCTCGCCTTTGTCTTTTCCCTCATTGGTCCAGCATGGTTCGAATCCAGGTTTAGCCGGGTCTTTATTCCCAACGGTTCGCTCCTTCGAGCCGGTACGTCCTTGGCAGTGTCGCTCGGCTGCATCCAATCTGGAAAGGTGATCCGATCCGGTTCGGACAAGGCGTACCGAGGGCACGGTTCCACGGTGGTTAAACCGTGTGGTTAATTAGGTAACCAGATTCCATAAGCGGGAGGACCCGAGGTCACGCGGTTGAGTTATTGGCGTCCACGGTCAGTTAAGCGACCCGCCGCATCACGGAATTATCCGTGAGCGACGGCCTACAATTCCAGGGAGTCTGGTGGGAATCAACGTAGCTTCCCCCACCTAGTGGTCTTCTCACCCGACCCCGCAACAATATCGATGATTGACGACATAGTGTGGTATCCATCCACCCATTGCGACCATACTCTGTGCAGTGTTGGTGCTGCCTAAGCAGTCTCCTTGGCTACTGGGCACAATCCTGGATGGGTCGCAATCCGACACAGGATACCAGCAAGCTGGCACTCATTTTGCTGACCGCGGAGGGATGACAGGTAGAGTCAACCCCACCTGGTATTAATTAAACAGCCGGACAGGATTGGAACTCAGGATCCGACAATCCCAAGCCACCACCCTCACCATTAAGCAAACACCAGGCATAGTATGGTATCGATTGCTCACAAAGCTGGAAGGTGCACATTAAAGTGGTGAAATAACGACTCGTTCTAAGACTGGAAACACATCAATAAAAAATGCTGCATCCACCTCTCTATTTTTATCAAGCAAATAAAGGAAATATTCCAATTGACCAACAGTGTGAACACCT